>NC_033621.1:19177255-19214962 GCF_001540865.1 Ananas comosus
ATTCGAACAAAATATTTCATATAAGTTATTATCTATGTTACGAACACAGGTTCATAGTATTAAAGGGCAATATTGGTATTTAAAAAAATATTAATCTAAGTTTTCTACTATTCTCAACTATCATCATAAAATTTACCAAACAAAAATTTGCTTATTTTTCGGAATTAGAGAATTGCAAACCAAACACAAATTTCATTTTATTCTTTTGTATCTTAAAATACATCATAAATTCAAGAATAAAAATATTTATTTTCCTAAACACTATTCCATCACCAAACGCAGCGTTAGTGAACAACTTTCTTTTTCTAATGGCTATTTTCAATAAATATTGAAGGAAGAAAGATTAAAATCGCCTGACTTATTATTATTTGTTTTCTGAATCTTTCATATATAGAAAGGAAAGCCACTTTCTTGAACTATAACTTTGAACTAGGCCTAAGTCGGCAATCCATATAACATTCACTAGATAGCTTGGCAAATGTTGAATTAACTCCAATCTCCAAAAATAAAAGATCAGAATTGTAAGGTTCTCAACTTATAATTAGGGTTATCATCCCACCTGCAGTTATATAAATTAAAGAGTTAATTGCATTCAGCTTCCTGTAAATATGATAAATTACAAATATATTCCTATAAAGTTTAATTTTTTTTTGTTATTCCTGCAAAAGTTCAGCGATATTCATATTTATCCTTCTGGTTTATTACCATTAGAAAACTGTTTAGTTTTATTTGTAACAATAAATAAATAAAATGTCAATTTTGTCATTACAAACATATCTTTTCAAAAGCCCCAACTGCTATAATCGGGCAGAAATGTCCTCCTAAAAAATTTTCAATAGTCATCTTTTTCCTCCTCTTCTTCCTCTTCAATACCAAACCCAATCCATCATTATTGCAACCTCTTTTCTCACTCTTTTTCTCCTTTTTTTTTTTAGCAAAATAAAAAAAAGAAATCATAGAGAAAATTGAATAGAAAAATAACGCGCGTTCGACATGGACAAAGCAACACACATCGTGAATGGATGGGGACGGAGAAATTTTAGTTACGGATTTGAAACTAGCATGAAGGAAAGAAAGGAAGAGAAAGAGGAAGAAGAAGAGTTCCCATTGGCTAGGGTTTTGATTGAGAAAAGAAGCTATAATATAAGAGGGGTAAAAATATCAATTTATCTTATTAACTATCAGGGTTAAGTTTTCTATCTATCGTTAACTAAATTTTTCTAATGGATTCTAACGACATGAGCATATTTGATACATAAAAATATTGAATTTTGTAGAGATATATTTACTATTCACGATGTTTACAATGAGCTATATGCAATTAACACTAAACTAAAAAAATAATAATAAATACAAAAAAAGCAAAACAAAAAAATGAAACACAAAGACAAGTATAATCTGTGTTTGGTAGTTTAAAAGCCTAAGTTTGTTATGTACGAGGATGCGAAAGGATGTTCAAATTCTGGTTTTTCACATACAATGCACATATATAGCTTGGTATTAATGTCTTAAACATTTCCTCATAATTGTATTGTTATGGTAAATTACAGTAGGTAGTTTGAAGTGAAAATAGTAACATAAAGATGTGACTTTTTCTTAGGTTTTTATTAGGTCAAAATATAGAAAATCTATCTATAAATATATTTTTTTTTTACTTTCAAAATTTTTTATTTTGTCCTCTCAAAATTTTAAAAATATTTGCAGCGTTACGCTGCTAGCGGAGATGATTAAATGATCAAATTGCCCTCTCTAGAAAGCTGAGGCCAAGGCTATCTAGCCCCTCGTCCACGTCCTCAAGACTGGAATGCTGACAATCCGACCGTGCGGAAAAACACCTCGTTCGCCATTCTCTGCCTTGCCCAACTCAAGGGCCTTGTTGGTGCGATCAGTAGCGCAGGGCACGATCCCGCCTTTATTTTCGAACCAAATGATGCCTAAGGCATTTTGAATATTTTAAATTATATAAAAGTATCGCAAATACCCTTAAAAATTTTAAAATTTCATATTTGCCCTTCCAATGTTATTAGTTATATCATAAATATATGCCCCTCCCTTTATTGTAACCATAGTTCAAGACTAGCTTATTGCTAGTTAATTTTCAAAATACCAATTTTACCTTTAGTTATTTTTCATGGCCATTTTTCAACCCATTGTTCTCCTCTTTTCTCTATTCTTCTTCTCCAGTCCATTGTGGAGCCTCACTCGTGGGAGATAGTATTCTATGTAGCAATGACATCGCTTGGCTACATCTCAAACCAATCATTTTTTTTTCAGAGAAAAAATACAAAAAAAAATTTTACACAAAAATTATGATGGGACGTGATGGGATGGGTAAATCATAGGAATACAATTTGATTGGTTGAGAATATAGATGATGTGATGCTATTGATAGATTTTAGATTTTTTTTTTTTTTTTTTTTTTTTTTGGTGAATCCTCTAATACTCTCTCCATTACCAAAATCATTACCCAAAAATAGGATGCACTTTCTCCCTTTTTCTTAACTACTTAAGTTTTTTATTTTTCAAATTTTTTTTAGGACTCTTCTTAAGAGAGTTCCTGCTTAGACTCTTTCTACGCAGACAGAGAATTTAAAGGGCACTAATGATATAACGGACAAGGGCAAAAATGGGTATTTCATAATTACGATAGTAATTTCTTACGAAAACAAACTAGTGGGGAACTTCGTAATATTTGTAACCATTTAAAAGAATATATGTGATATTATCAAGTTTATAACGATATTAATAAAATTATAGCACGTAAAAAGGACATTCATAAAATTATCCTTAATATAAAATATTTATGAACTAAGGACAAAATATTAGCAATGGGAGGCTAAGTGCAACACCTTAAAATTTGAGAAAACAGAACATAAATTTTTGAAAGTCAGGAAAAAAAAAAAGAAAAAAAGAATATTTATAGATATATTTTCTGTATTTTAGCCTTTTTATTATTAACAGAGATAAAAAAAAAAAATGCAAAAAAGTGTGTATATTTGGAAGGATATTTTATTATTTGGCCAGAAATAGGTAAACATAGAAGGAGGTATCGAACCAATTTAATTGGGCCAGCAACCAATCAATAGGGCCGAATACTCTTCCGCCCATATGTCTTCCACGCCAAATATACAGTGCAGTACTGCTGTGCAATGAGATGGAGTTTATCTTTTTATTTGAGTAAGTCTCCACGGAGATCTCCGTACTTGTAAGTTATTTTCAATGATAGAAAATCTGAATTTTATAATCTACTCTGTTGGAACTATTTAGAAACCAAATTTTATAATTTTTTGACATCATTTACCAAGCGATCAAAAGGCCTAAAAAAAGACTATTTTAACGGCCGATGTGGGACGTTTTTAAATTCAACGGTGTAGAAGTATCCAAATTAGATGAAAATTTAATAAAAAATTCTACTTAATATCAATAGTAAGACCAATACTTCCGATTTGAAATTTGAGTCCTTTATCACTATTTTTTATGAAATTTTTATTTTCAGCCGTTTATTTTGAGGCTACTCGTTTACTAGACAAACGAAGTCAAAAAAATTTGAAATTTGGTTTCTAGGTAGTTCTAATAACGTAGATCATATCTAACGGAACCGATCACCGAATCGGATGTCCCATTATTAAAAACAACTTACAAGTACGGAGGCTTCTGTATTTTCGAAAATATAGGAGCCTAGCTCATACATTTTTTACTTCTATAAAAGTCCAATAATATTCTTATTTGCCCCTGTAATATTCCTCCAAAAGTCCCACTTGTTAGAATTATATAAAAATGTCCTCCCAACAAGTATTTTATCCAATAATATTAGAGGGGTAAAAGGGTTAATTTAACTCATGCACTAAGCAGGGTTAAGCATTTTATTCATGGTTAACTATATTTCTCTAACGAATTCTAGTGGGATGGGTATATTTGAAAAAGTTAGAACTTTTAAAGGGATAAAAATAAAAAGTTGAACTTTGGAGGAATATATTTGATATTCGATGTCACACCCCAATAGTCCCATATGGGAAAGGAATGAGGTTGTCATTAGGTATGTAAAAGGACTTCACCCCAGTAATACTAACCGGGTTTAAGCATTTTGGACCAGTGGGTTTAGCCCAACGAATTATTATTACTAACGGGTCAGATTTTTATATTTGGTATCAGAGCCGGTGGATCACCAGCCGAACCAGCCGAAAATGTGGGATGAATCTTGGCTGAGTCAAGATCGTTGAATAACAAGCTAAATCAGAGTCGGAATAACAAGACTAACGAGACAAGTCCCGCATCGCCTGATAATATTTGGTTCTGTGTGTTTAGGGCTGATGGCCTTAAGTATTTTGGGCTGGTGATTTTGGTCTAACGAGCTATTATTACTAAGTTTACTGAAAACTGTATGCAATTAATCTTAAATTTTTGTTTAATTTGGCATTATTGCTGATTTTTTTTAAAATAAAATTTCTATAAAAAATAGTGTAGGAGGGCAGAATAGATTATTGTCCAAATATAATATATTTTTTTAGCAATAAAAAAAATAAAAATTTAAAAGTCTTTTTTTTTTTTTTTTTTTTTTTTTAATTTTTTTTAGTAGGGTATATTGTAACCTAACCAATCATTAAAAAAAAAAAAATCCTTCCAGTAATACACCAACTTCTATAAAGTAAAAGTTAAAAAAATCATGAAAGAACAGCAACAATGCCAAACAAGGCCTATAGATGATGAGAGCTTCGGAATCCCAATTATGATATTTGCAATAAAAAGTGCTAAACTTTTTTAATTTATCCAATATTTTATTAAAGGGGGAATTGCTTATATATTCATGAAAAATTTTCTACTTTTTATTTACCCCGCTTAAATAACTAATATAAAAATACCTTTTAACATTCCCATTTCTTTTAAATATACCCTTATAGTTATTATCTTTATAAAATTACTAATTTGTCATTTTAAATATATTCTTCTATCATCACCAAAGTTTCTTATTTATCCTCAAATTAAAAGCAAAAGAGATATTTTGACTTTGTTTAACTCTGGTAGAAATTTAACTCAAATTTAATTCGAGATAGCTTAACGGTACTAACAGCGAGGGTATTTTTAAATAATAGAGAAATATATGCTGGCATATTTGAAATAAAAATAGTAAAAATATATAAGATATTTCAAAAGTATTGACAGGTATATAGACAATTATTCTTTTATTAAAAATAATTACAACCGGAATAGAAGCAAAAGCGAAATAAAATCACACTAACTAGATGGGCACATCTAGGTTTGCCCAATTCGATATCTAGGTTTGCCCCTCGGAAATAGATAATTAAAAAGAGAGGATTGGTACTCAATCATAAGCAAAATCGAAAAAAGAATCGAAGGATGGCGGTCGAAGCTTTTGCACCAGAGTGGCAGATTGACTCTAATGAATTCGGTGCTTTCAAATCTCCCTTTGTACTATTTCTCTATGTTCAAGGCACCAAAATGGGTTGTATGTCACATTGAGGTATTAAGAAACACTTTCTTTTGGAAGGGTAACACAACGGTCAGCAGTGATTTTTACTTGATCCAGTAGAAATCCCTTTGCATGAGCAAAAAAGACGGTGGTCTTGGGACCAAAGATCTTGCGACGATGAATATTACTCTTCTAGCAAAATGGTGGTGGAGATTTTTAACGGAACCAAAACTTCAATGGAAAAGTTGATTAAGGCACTGTATTATTGAAGGAGAATTAGAGAAGGATCAAGTTTTCGGCCATTCTCACAATGGTGGAAAGGTGTTCTACAAACGAGAAATATTTTTAAATGCGGGGTGACGTTCACGTTGGGAAGCAAAAAATGGACTGATTTTTGGTCAAATATATGGTGTGGTGATTGCTCGCTGTGAACATCCTTCCCTACTGTGTACGACCGTATTCGATGCAAAAGCTATTGGGTGAAAGACTGCTTTACAAGAGGAGGATGGAAATGGGATACGATTCTAAGAGGCTATGTGGCCCCTCGTCCCAGAGGAGAGAGATATGATGGATGACTTGAAAGGATTACTCATAGGCATAGTTGTGAATGATGGACAAGACTTGGCCAAATGGAGATGGACCTACTCACAACAATTCTCAGTTAAATCGCTTTTTAATTTTCTTAAGTATGGTGGAGTTATAGACCGAACCACCTTCTAGATTTGGAAGCTGAAGCTACTAGAGAAAATTAAGATCTTTGTTTGGCTTGTATTGAGAAAAAATGTATTTATTGCTGATAATCTATAAAAAAGGTGTTGGCTTGGGAAATAAAATTGTGTGCTCTGTGCTGTTGAATTTGAGACATAGATCACCTATTCATAAAGTGTGTTTGTGTCAAATTTTTGCTCCTCTGTCTCCTATCTAATCCTGATGCTATTTTAAGCAACACGATGACTAGGGATCTTTGAGAAGCATGTAGAATGCAGATGGATAATTCAAACTGGAGGAAAAGCCTTTTGACGCTTACAGTGGTCTGGTGGCTTGTATGACTAGAGAGAAATAGCAAAATATTTCAGAATTTGAAAAATAATATAGACTGCACCCTAAGTGAAATCAATAAACTAAGATAGCTTTGGAAAAATCACTGTAACTAAAGGCAGTTGATATATCACAATTCACAAGCTATAGATTTTATTTTTATTTTGAGATTTCTTTTCTTTTCTTGTTTTTAGCGGAGCTCTGCCATTTGTTGTTTCTCTCTCTCTCTCTCTCTCTCTCTCTCTCTCTCTCTCTCTCTCCGAGGCNGCGCAGACAGAGGACTGACGTTTTCTTGCAGTTGTCCTGGATTCCTCCCAGGGGACCCAATCACAGATTGGGTGTTTATTGTTTGGTGATCGAGAGTGTTGGTATCAATCAATTAAGCCTAAGCCGTTTTTAAGCCATGCCTATATTAAGCCTATTTTAAGCAAAAAATTAAAAATTTAAGCAACTTTTTATGCCGATTTTTTGCCCAAGCCATTAATAAGCCTATACATTAAATATGCCTATATTATGCAAGTGGTTAATTTTTAAGCCCTAGTTTTTAAGCCGATATATTATTCATATATTTATAATTAAATGATATATAACAGTTGTACAGGTGGGTACTTCGATCCGACATCGGTACAGTGGTACACGCTCGGTGATGGTTTCTTACCTTTGCCCTTTCGTTATTATCTAGTATATATATATCTTGATATATAGTGTTGAGCCTAGCACCATGTTGTTCACTTACACTCTACTCGGTTGTTCTCTTTATATCATGAGTAGGAGTAGAGTAGTTATACCATATTTCTTTATTGCTCTACTTAGCTATTCTGCATATCCTGTGTCATGTTTAGAGTAGAGCCATTTCGTGATTATCTGTGAGATTAGCGATCTAGTCGATCGATTCTAGTATTCAGTATTTGTGTCATGATTGGTCGAGTTTCATATCCTATACTTGTGACATGATTGGTCGAGTTTCATATCCTAGTTGACCTGAGTGGTCGGTTCTTGTGCTTCTTTACAGTTGATGACCCATGCGGTCGATGGGCCCTGGGGGGCAGGATTGTCGGCTGGTTGCCGACGGTTGATCATTGAGCATATTGCATTGATCGCCCGATACTCGTCGCATTTCACGAACACTGGCGGTCTGATCCACCGCAAGGAGTGTTCTTTTCCGAAAAAGTGGTTGAATGGTGACAACCCGTGAGCCCTAGAGGGGTTATATGCATGTTAGAGCGGCAGTGGTACTGTCGGGAGGTGTTGCGGTGCGGACCTCCAGGGCATTGGCTTGAGGTCTGCGGTGCTGACCAAGAGAGCATTGGTTTCAGATTGGGTACTTTTGGACTGATTGTTCCATTGACGCATATGTTTATAGTAGCAGTCGTTGCATGCATACTTACAGATCTTACTTTATAGTTGTCTTGCTACTATAGTAGATATTCATGTATGCTTTCTGTTCCAGTTACAGTAGCGGTAGCCGTTTATTCAGTATAGTTCTTACTTCCTTTCAGTTTATCGCTATTGTATATCTGCTTATTACCTTGTTCATTTCCACTGACCCATGTTGTTGTATAGTTCTTTCTGATCCGGTGAGTACTCCTCGCCTTTTTCGGCTTGCGGTACCCACTGGGAGGGGAGACATGTTTACATGTTCTCACCTCCCCCACCATTTTTCAGGTATCGCGGGCGTTGAGTAGTGGGACGAGTCGTGAGGTACGTGTGTAGCGGTCGATAGAGCTTCCGACCCAGGTTATTTCGATTTAGCTATTACCCTTTTTATTTCTGTGGATATATATAGCTTAGTCGGTTTACATGGTTCAGTTTTGTTTTATTATTTGAATATCTGAGTTTTCAGTTGGTTTTAGAATATAATAAAGGAATTGTGTTTTCTTGAAATAAAAGGTTTTCTACCCCTCGTGGTAGCGTTTCTTAAAGAATAAAGGTTTCCGTGTAGGGAACAGATTTCAAAAGAATTTTCGTGAATTTCTATTTAAACACTGAATGTAAAACTGTGATGTGAATGGTGAGTGTATGAATGTATAGTTATCTTTATATTCATTTGGTTGTGGTTGTTTCCTGGCTATACTCTTGTACTTGTGCGACGCCGTGCAAATACAGGGGAGACTCTGTCCGTGTGAACAGTGGATTCCCTGTATTTGTGGCGGATCTGGCATACCCTGGGGTCAGGTTTGCCAAAAAAAAAAAAAAAAAATTTTTTTTCGCTGTGTTTTTAACCTAAAGGGACCCCGGGGCGTGACAAATAAACTAAGGTAGCTTTGGAAAAATCACTGTAACTAAAGGCAGTTGATATATCACAATTCACAAGCTGTAGATTTTATTTTTATTTTGAGATTTCTTTTCTTTTCTTGTTTTTAGGGGAGCTCTGCCATTTGTTGTTTCTCTCTCTCTCTCTCTCTCTCTCTCTCCGAGGCCCTGTTGCCTTACTAATGTAGTCTGGTTCATACTCTTATTGAATGAAGCATTTAGCATGCTACCGTTTTTCAACAAAAAAAAAAAAAAGAAAGAAAAAAAAAAGATGGGCATATGAACTACTCCCTTCTTACCTTGAAGCTTTATCCATGTTGCTTCCATGCTTTCTGTTCTATACTATTAGCTTGGCACTTTTGACCGGTCAATTACACCATTAGTCGAAAAAAAAAAAAAGATGACAAGGAGGAGAAAAAAGAAGAAGTACAAAAAAAAAAAAAGAAAAAAGAAAAAAAAGAAGAAGTACAAAAAAAAAAAAAGAAAAAAAAAAAAAAGAGTAAACTTCAAATATTATTTATTTGATTTCATACTCTCTCAGTTTAGTACTCTAATGATTTAAAGTGTATCAAGTTAGTATCTTGTGGTTTCATTTTTATCTTTTCGTCAGCTTCTCCGTTAATATTTTGTTAAATTATATACAAAAAAAATCTTCAGGTACGCCATTTAGGTTTATTGAATATTCATTTTAATTTTCTTTAGTTTTAACTTTGTCACTAATTTAATAAAAAAATTAGTGAAATTAATAATAAAAAGATAAAAATAAAATCATATGGCACTAAATTAATATACTTTAAGCCACTGGGTGCTAAAGTAAGAAAGTGTGAAACCACAGAGATGATATTAAAGTTTTTTCAAAAAAGAAAGAGGAAGCAGATGAGAGGAAGAGTGAAGAACCAAAAAGAAAAAGAAGAAGATAAGGGGGAAGAGTAGAGAAGAAGAAAGAAGTAGAAGAAGATGATATGAATAAGAAGAAGAAGAAGAAGAAGAAGAATAATGCGGAAGGGAAGAAGAAGACCGGTCAGAGAGTCTTTGCGGGGAAGGAAAAATTTCTCTTTCAAACATTGACCAAGTCTAATTAGCAAATAAACGGAATTAAGGACGATAAGGACCCAAATAAATGGTGAAGATTGAAAACTCAATTGACAAAAAAAGAAAAAAGAAAAAAGAAAATAATTGAAAAATTGAAAAAAAAAAAAAATGATTTGACCAATATTTTTCCTCAGAATACTAAGAAAAAAAGGAAAACACAAAAAGACCCATATTTCATCGTTGTAAGTAGCATAGATTAACTAACATAAATTCATTCGTTATTGACAAATTAAGAAGATCGGAAAAAAAATATCCTAACTTGACCGTCACAACGCTTACTTTCCAGGAGATAATTTACCCCCACTTTTGTCTTTTTATTTAGATATACAACAAAAATAAAGTAATCCACTCTTTTAAAGAGAAAACAAATCTAAAAAAACATTTATATTGTGCGTTTTATCTAAAAAAATTAATTTTCAACAGATGATTATTTAAAATAAAATTGGAAAGGTCTAGAGATAATAATATCCATGGTCCATAGGTGATGTAGTGGACAAAGCTTCTAGATAATTATAGTACGCATGCATTCTCAATTTATATGGAGGCAAAAAGCAAAGTGATCGAAGGCCCCCTCCACTATTCCTCAATTTGAAATGGAGCCCTCAACTTTAACTTACCTTACATTAAAATTTTTTAATTTATTTCTAGCAAATAAAAATAGAATAACTATGGAAGAACTATTAAACTGGATACATTTTTAACTTAATTACTAAAATAGTTCGGTTTAAAATAAAATCAAATAAAAACAAGGTGTTGATTAAGAAAGTTCTACGTACCTATTCAAAATTACCTATAGCTCAGAAGCTTACCATATATTTTTTTATTTCTAAACAATTATAATTTATTTTCATACCTGTAATGCAAATACTTAAATAATAATAATGTATAGAAAATATAAAATTGGAAACTTTTGTCGCTGCGAAGCGCGAGTATTTAGGCTAATGATATAATAACATTACAATTAGGATGGAACCACTCTATCCATTTAGTACATTTTTTGCTATTTTTAGTGTGTGTAAATTAAAATGCAGCCCTTGCGCTTTCGTTAATTTGCTGGTTTAACCGTAACATTTAACTATAACTGTATAAACCAAGTAAATATATTATTCAGGAATGAGAAGCTCGATAACTTTTAATGGTAAAAGAATAGTATTTACTATTTATTCTTTTGCTCTTGGGATGACTAGAATTAAGTGATAGTAGCTGAAATAGTATTGATTTAATAACTAGAAAATTAAAATAAATACTATTCATTTAGTCTTAATATTAGTCCAGATAAATTCTTAATTTTTTAACTTGCCCACAATTACACCAATATTGCAATTTCAAATTCAAAGAACCAACCCAGCTACTTATTAGAGTACTTCTCTTCTTTTATGTGAGAAGAGAATTTAAAATCAATGTTCCTCGACCTCCTTAAAGATAGAGGGTTTGATGTGGATGTTAATTTATTTATATTAGGGTAAATTACTCTTTCGGTCCTCAAACTACGAGGCGTGTGACACTTCAGTCCACAAATTTTACTCTATTATAATTTCTGACCTAAACATGCTAAACTATTGAAATCAAAGTTTCACAACCCAATTTAACTATTTGACAAATTATTGATAAATTATTAATATAAAAGTAGTATAAAATCTTAATTATTATCACATCAATCATCACAATAATTTTATATCACTTCTATATCAATAACGCATCAATATTTAGATAACTAAATTGAGTTACGAGGCTTGATTGTAATAATTTAAAAAATTAAAATAAAAAATTATAATAAATTCAAATTTGAGAACTACGATCTCACTCCCCTCATGGTTTGAGGCCCAGAAGTGTAAGTTACCCTCAATGTCAGAACACTGTTATCTTTACATCCCAAAAGGGAATGCCCATCCTGCATCGCTCATCCAATGACCAAAAAAAATGACCCTTATTTTGTCAAAAATATTTAAAAAATGCTAAAAATTTAGAAAATTTTATAAATTCTAGAATGAGAGTGCTCAAAATATACAACCTATTTTGGTTTCACTCCTACTAGTGATTTTTGTAATATTATTATATCAATACTATACACCAAAGGCTAGCAGGACAAACACATGAGATGACTGATCTCTGACAGTACAAAAGAAACAACAAAGTACCTACTCTGCATGGGCATGAACACAGCTGTCACCACTTTGTACCTCAGTCTTTTATATATCAAATTATATAATAATATATTTTATATAGTAATAAATATTATAAATACTATATCCAGCTATAGTCTTATAAAAGCACCGCATGTGTACTTTAAATTTTCCGTAGAACTCTACTCCTCTAAAAATAATTTATAACCGTTATATTATACTATTCAAACCAACCAACCTCAACCTAGTGGGCCCTCACATCTAACCGCACATTCATCAATCCAACGCTAAAAACTACAAAAGTACCGGCATAACTTGTACTTTTAAAACATAGACCAATAATATCTATAAATATATAAATATAATATATATAATAATAATAATATAATAGTAATAATAATAAGAGTAGGGCTGCGCTTAAAGCACAGCAGCCCCTATGCTATTAACACCACCAACCATCAAATAGATGAGCTAGATGAAATGGCCGTGCCGCTCCCCTTTTAACAGGAACCCACAGTTAGATGGTAGATTAACGAACTTCTCCTCTCCTCTTTTTTGTCTTTTCTTTTTTCTTTCTCCGTCTTCTCTCACATCTCCCCCTATAGGAATCTTCACCTCCTCTCTCTCCCCAATCTCTCTCCCTCTCCTCTCCTGAACATGAGCTGCCCGTACTGACGCCCGCCGATGACTCCGACAAGCACCTCCCCCCCACTCGGCGCGCGACCATCTCTGCAGCAACACCCCGACCCCGCCGCCGACCTCATTATCGCCCCCCCCCCACCCGCCGCACATTTCAGCCGAACCCCCAACCCAACCATAAACCTCCGAACAAAAAAGAAAGAGAAAAAGATTTTACGAATAATTTGCTGTCTAAGTCATATCGCTAAGCAAGATAAAAACAAATAGAATCAGTGACATTTCCTTTCTTTGCAGAAGTGACGAATGGAATATCACATTCCCAACCAAACAACAAGAAAGATAAATTCTCCGGATTAACTTCGTTATTTGCCTCGACTTACCGAAAGCAAATAAAGCATATACCATTTATCCAATATACTTCGAAGCTGAGCAGAACAAATCTTAGCAAATGTCGCAACTTGTTGTTGAGAATTTGAGAACGTCCGCAAACCACTTCAACTTCAACCATTTCTACAAATCAAAAATCGAAATTCTTCACCAAGTCATGATAAAAAACTCAAACAAAATGGTTATTAGATTTATTTAAAGTCAACTAAATTTAATCCCAAATAAATCTATTTGGTTCTGATTAAATATTTATTGAAATAGAACTAATGTGTATTCAAACGCAATTTTAAGAAAATAGTAAACGAGAAATTATGATCAAATAACATCAACAGCAGTTCGGTGCCACCAAATCAATAACCGTTCTCTTCAACCATGTTTCCCACCAATCAAAAAAAAAAAGAAAAAAAAAAAAGAAAAAAAAAACTTTAAAAACACAAACCAAACGTTGTCTTGGTAGCTAAAGAACAGGGGAAACCCGATTAAAAAAAAAAAAATTTCACTATAGATCATCTCTCCGACGCGTCCGCACTCTCCAGCGTCTCATCGCCTGCCCGCTCCGAACTCCCCCAAGACTCTCCCAATATCCTAGCGCGCGCTGCTCTCCCTCGCCGCAACACCTACGCCTCCTCTAAACCCTCCTCCTCCTCCCCCTCTCCTCCTCCTCCCCCTCCCTCACTCCCCTCCTCCCCTCCTCCCCCTTCTCCGGGTCTCCGGGCGGCCCAAATACAGGAGCCCACATCCCCAGAGAGGGAAAGGAAAGATGGGAGAAAGAAAGTGAAGCATTCACTGTACCGGAGGGAGATAGCCGGAAGACTAGAGAAAAAGGAAAAAAACAAAAAGACAAAAAAAAAAAGAAAGAAAAACGCCTTAAATCTAACCATCTAAACCTGCCGGGTTTCCCCTTTTAAAAGCCACCTTAATCTCAGCAACCATCTATGTAGATGGTGTGAGCTTAATAGCAAGGGCTTTGCTGTCTCTTTACACGCCAGCAGCCCTACTCTATAATATACTAATATAATATTATAATACTAATAATAATGAGCTAAATACATCGGTAGTAACAGACTTTACTACCGACTTTATTCGATATAAGAGCTTCCAAATGACGATCCAACACACGCTCATAAATATATCTAAACCAATTAAACTACTAGAAATAAATTTCACGAGCACTTCATATTGTCCTTATCCATCAACGTGAACAGAAAAAATGACTGCTAAATAAATACTCTAAAAAATATGAGATCCTGTAATCCAAGATCAATAGTATAGATGTTTTTAAATAGTATTAACCAATTCTAACGAAAAAATTCAATTGATTATACTTTTACCCGTAAACGAAAAACGACCCCTCTTATCGACCATTTTAAAACATAATTTTGAAATCCTTTGATCATTAGGCCAAATATCTTCCCGAAACAGATTTGAAAATCGATCTAAACACTCAAGGGTCTACGATTCATGTTTCAACGACCGATCGTCAATTTGAATTCTATCACGAAACAAATCGTAGCAAAACGCTCGTTTATACGATATTCTACTCAATTTGTCAACTTCTCCTCATCTCTGCTCTCTCTCTCTCTCAAACCATCGTCTTCCTCTCATATATATATATAACTAAATAAGAGCTAAGCACTACCTATTAATAGATAGAGCACTGTCCTATCAATTGTTCCTGATATCAAGATCAAATCGATGATCGGAGCCGTGAATGAATCTAGAGAGTTGAAAATCAAAACTAAATTTCATAAATTTTGATAATTGGTTTACATGGTGACAAAGGTTCGTAAAATTACAATTTTAACAGAGCCTAAAGAGCTTTCTTTTAAATCCTTAGAGCAAATCCAAATGCTGAATTGCCATAGAAAATTCTATACTATTTAGAATAAGTTGATCCCATCTGATTACGACCCGAAAGTCTAAGCATCTATTAATAAGTATTCATTAAGACCATCTTCATTTCAACATCTTAACGATAAATGATAATGATTTTAAATAATACAAAATTATTCAAACTTCTAATGTAATCAACTTACGGTGCCTGGATTATGCATAACTTCCGAATCATCAAATCAACTATAGACCAGGGTCCCAATCCTATAGACTTCCAATCAAATCAAGATACAAAACTATTTAATAAGTATAAAAATTCTAATAAAAAACAAGCAATTGATTACTATACAGACCGTTAAACAAAAAACCTACATACAAAGGCCCGTAAAAAAATTGTCGATTTACACACTACTGATACACCATGTTAAATAATCTTTACAAAATTTCATGAAATTTAGTTCTAGATATCGCAAAACTATAGATCATACTCAATGCCCGATAATGCATCGCCATCCATCACAAGAAAATTTATAGACAAGTCTCCCTATCCAGTTAATAGATAGTAGCCAAGCCTATAATATAATATAAAGAGAAAGAATAGAGAGAGAGAGAGAGAGAGAGAGTCCGGCTATGGTGCTTGTAAAAGCACCAATCACTTTGTGCTTGTAGGTTTTTAACCGTTAGATCAGCACTATTGATCATTTACACCCGTTAGATTATACTATTCAACCAACCACCCACTCAACCCTAGGGGGCCCACATCATCCTAACCACATATTTTTTAATCTAAAGGCTAAAAACTTACAACCACTAATGTCTTGGTACTTTTAAAAGCATAGGAGCTCAATTCTATATATATAATTAAGTCCAATTTGGCCTACTTGGAGATTTACTAAGCAATTGGATACTATGTATTTGTTGCAGTATATCTAACTTGTGAGGTGCCAATTTATTAGTTGGTGAGACGGGCAGATCCAAATCAATATACCTTTTGGTTGAGTTTGATTCGGGTATAAATAAGACGGCATATTTCAGAAATAGCTACAAAATTCAGATATAAGCAGAAATTAAACCAATTTTATATTTGAATGAAAATCGAGTTGTTCATAGAAATAAGATAAATAGTATTTGTATGATTAAATTGGAACAACATGAATAACAGCTATAATTTTTATCTAATTAATTAACATCATAACATTACTAAAAATAATTTAATAAATTAATAAATCTATTAGCTATGAATATTGTATAAGATAATAAAAATATATTAATTAATTAATTAAATATAAAAAATAAGTTAATTTTTGAATTAGTTGGTAAATTATTTTAGTTAGATAACTAGTAAAAAAAATAATTACATTAATAAAAATATTAATGGTTGATCAATATAAATATTAGTATATAGATAAACATATTAAATTATTTGTAGTGTCCCTGGTGTTGGGTTGTCTACGAGACTTCAGCATCTGTAGTTTGTCGACACGTCTGGTGGGTGTCGGAATAAGTCGGAGTCATTTTGGCGCGAATTAGACGCAAAACGGACTCGGCGCAGTGCGAGAGTGGAGTTCAGATACTGAAATCTGCAAAGTGCAGGATTTCAGTGTTCAGTACCGATACCCGGGAGGAGTACCGGTACCCGAGAGGAATTACAGAACTGAATACTCTCGGGTTTGTGTAGTTTGATGCTGAGTACCGGTACCTATTGGTGAGTACCGTTACTGGGACTGAGTACCGGTACTGCATCGGGCTAGTACCGGTACCCAGCGTCCGGGATTGCTGGTTGAGTGCCGAGTACCGGTACCCAAGTTGAGTACCGGTACTCCAGGCAGCAAAGTGAGTTGGTAAGGGATTTTTTGGTCATTTTGCTGCATCGTTCATTCCAACCGACCCACAGCCTATTTATATGCATAAAAAGCTTGGAGAAGGCTGTTAGCTTCTTTTCTTCTTCCCTCTCCCTAGCTGGTTGGAGTTGATCGTAGGAGGGTCGATTGAGCGCGCGGGTGGTCCCAGTATAGTCGTTGGAGGTACGAATTGATCTTCCTTTTCGTCGTCTTGGAGGTTTTGCTCGTGTGCCGTGGTCGCTTTTGGTTGAGCTGCTTGAGGTCGAGCTAGTGCGCGGTTTCTTTCTTCGATTTCTAGCCGGTGTTGGACGAGCGTTCGAGGTGGGTTAATGTTTACCGAAATCGTCAGATTTCCTTCTAAGTCATAGAGTTGTCAGTTTGTATTCTTGGCTTTGTTCATCATGTTTAGTAACTCGAATTCATAGATTTGCATGTTTATATGAAATCTGAATTTGAAGCCTTAATGTTAGAATATTTGTTATATGTTGAATTGGGATTTGACTTAGGAGAAAACTCGTTAAACCTACACTGCCACTTTTCGAAAAGTACCATATTTAACTTCAGGAGCTGTTATTCTTTTGTATCACCGCTGTTAGTGCGTAGTGGATACTCAGATTAGTGTAGGTTGAGGTTACGCTCGTGCTGAGGGGCCGAGCTTGTTTTACAGTAGTGTTTAAATTGTTCTATATTGTTGAGTGCCGTCGGGGTTGACGGTGGATCCGGATGTTTACATCTTGTTTCAGATTGTGCTGAGGGCACGTGACGTTTGGTTGTTAGACCAGTTTGACCCATTTGCGTTGATTATAGACTGTGTGAGCCTGATTGAGCTCGACAGAGACACGCTTGCATTCTCGGTTGGGTCGCTCCCACGAGTGCCGCGTCGGAGTCAGGCTTTACTTGCGTTGATGTCGCAGCAGTCCTGTTTGCACAGTGTACTTGGATCGGCCATCCCCGTAGGTGGTGTACGGTATAGCTTGGCTACAGATAGGGTGGGTCCATTTAGGTAGCTCTTGTGAGATTGGGTCAGTGTGATGCATGTCCATGGCTACAGATAGCCTGTGTTGGTTAGCAATAGTATAGTGGCATGTAGTTGTAGAGTTCTTTCCAGCTTTCCTTACTATCCTTTGCATATCCTCCTGTAAACTTAGTGGGTAGGCCGTTGGGGTCGATGACAGTACCCACTGAGGACTACTTTATTTTGCAGTAGTTCTTACACCCAGTTGTTGCTACATTTTGAAGAGCCTTCGTCTGCGACTGCTGCTATTGCTGATTTTGACCACGGTAAGGGAGCCGCGAGCTAGATCCCTTCCATCCTTGCTGCAGTACTAGAGGAGTACCTTCCAGAGGTAGTTTTGGATTTTTCTTGTACATACTGTGATATTGTCGGCATGTTTTTGCAGAGCCTTCGCCTACGGCTGCTGCTGTTGCTGATTGCGACCGTCGTAAGAGAGTCGCTGGTTAGATCCCTTCCATCCCTGGTCTTTTGCTAGAGAAGCATCCATCAGAGTTAGTTTTGTGGTTTTATGTGCATACTGTTATGTTGTTGTACTCGCTGAGGCGAGTTGGTTCCGTGGCTTCTGTATGTACAGTGGACCCTTTATGTCTTTATACACATGTTTTATTTATAGCAGCTATTTACCTCTTGTGTAGCTATATTTTGTTATAGGTACAGCTATTATTTTGTATACACGAAAAATTTCTATGTATACAGCGGGTCTGTTGGCGTGCCCAGGAAAACGTGGTCATCCGGGGCCTGACAGATTAAGTAGGTATCAGAGCTTAGAATTAAGTCGTTGGGACCTAGAAAACCCTAGGTTTGGCAGATCTTAGGAAGGTAAGACGCAAGAGGCGTGACTTATCGTGAAATTCAGCAATTGAGTTGTTTTAACTCCTTCTAGAGTAGAGGGAGTGTTTGAAGGAGTGTTTGTTTCTGCCAAAAAAATTATGTCGGCTGCAGACGGCATAATTTTGAGGAGGAACAGGGGCGGTCTTTTAGACTTTTGCTTGATTGGGTCGAGAGTTGTTTGTGTTTTGTATCTGACCCTTGTTTTGGTTTCAATTCGTCATGAGACCGTATTGACGTTGAGGTCGATCGTCGACTCGGGATCGCTCCGCGCCATCAAAGATGCCAGAGCAGGCAGGACCGAGTGCACCCGCGAATTTGAAAAAGCAATTGGCTGCCTTGACTGAGGTGACTAGGTGTCACACCCCAATAATCCCATATCGGATAGGAATGGAGATGTGATTGGGTATATAAGAGACTTAGACACTAATAATAATAACTGGGCTTAAGTATTTTGGGCCGGTGGTTGGGCCCAGCGAGTTATTGTTGCCAGTGGGCTGGGTTGTTACATTTGGTATTAGAGCCAATCACCAGCCGGAAATGTGTGGCCAGTCTCGGCTGAGTCAGGGTCTGAAAGATAAGGTGATAGGCTATGCCGGCGTCTGTATGACAAGGTGACCGGCTATGCCAGGATCTAGATGACAAGACTAGCGAGACGAGTCTCACATCGCCTGGTGATCTTAGTCTGTGTGTGTGATTGGACTGACGAGGACGTAAGGGCCTTAACGGGAGAGTCTATCACACCCCAATAATCCCACATCGGATAGGAATGGGGATGTGATTGGGTATATAAGAGACTTAGACACTAGTAATAATAACTGGGCTTAAGCATTTTGGGTCGGTGGTTGGGCCCAACGAGTTATTCTTGCTAGTGGGCTGGGTCATTACACTAGGCAGTAGGGTGCGTTGTTGCAGAGAATGTGCGAGGCCTTTACTCAGCAGTCGAGGGCTGCGCCGGGAGCATCAGAGCAGCAGGCGCCACCTGTGACTACCCCAGTGGCCGCACCAGCCACAGCTGCACGCCCACCGGCGACATCTCCTACAACATCAGTTGCACCTACTGGAGAGGCGCCGCAGATGTCAGAGGTCGAGCAGGAGCGGATGACAGAGAGGCTCGCTCGTTTTTGTCGGTTTGATCCGCCGCACTTCGATGGTAGTTGCACAGAGCCTTGGATTGTAGAGACGTGGGTGAGTGCGATGGAGAAGTTGTTTGAGGATCTTATTATACTGAAGCGAGAGCAGGTACATCTGGCAGTGCATTGTTTGGCAGGTGATGCGCATGCCTAGTGGAGAAGGATACGACAGAATCGAGGTTTGGATACCCTAGAGATGAAGTAGGACGAGTTTCGTGGGATGCTGTACAGGGTCTATTTCCCAAACAGCGTAAAGCAGAAACTCGAGGAGGACCTGAAGAAGCTTCAGCAAGGGGAGCAGTCAGTATAGGAGTATACTCGGGAATTTACCAGGCTTTTGAACTGTGTGCCATTTGTCGCAAGGGATGAAGCCCAAAAGGTCTACCTGCACGAGAGAGGCTTGAGGCCAGAGATTTTTGTGTTGGTACAGGCGCTGAGGTTGCGGACCTTGGACGCATCGATTGAGCAGGCGTTATGGGTTGAGCGAGGAGCTGTATCGGTCCGTGAGCGGGAGACGGTGCCGGGGCAGACTCAGGACAGGAAGCGTCCGATTCTAGATGACGGAGGACAGGCCAGTGGCAAGCGTCGACCGAGGCCTCCACGATCACTCTCTCAAGGTCATGGGTCTTCGGGGCAATAGCGGTCTGGTGGATCTCGTCAGCAGCGACAACAGCAGGGGATTCCGCAGTGCGTCATTTGTGGAGGACCACACTGGCCTCGATACTGTGAGCAAAGAGAGGGCCGGTGTTTTGGATGTGGTCAGCCAGGGCACTTGCGGGCAGCTTGTCCCCGAGCAGCATCACCAGTACCTTCGACGGTGTCGGTCCCCCAAGTACCTCAGCAGACCTTTGGATCACCACCGAGCTATAGCCAGGCTGACAGGGCTTCAGTGTCGCGGTAGAGTGAGTAGTGACAGCAGGCATCGAGTGGCAGGGTGTATGTAGTTTAGGTTGAGGACTCCACGACAGCAGACCGTGTGGTGGCAGGTATCATTTTGATTTCTGGCATTATAGCTCTTGTATTATTTGATACCGGTGCATTGCATTCTTTTATTAGTCGAGCATTTGTATCATTCCATGGACTAGAAATAGAGCCACTGGTACATGCACAAGAGGTGCAGATTTCCGACCATGTTTTAGATGTGGCGGAGTGTTGTTGGGCTTGTCTAGTACAGTTGGGATCTTGGATTATGCTTGCAGACCTGTTGGTCTTGGGGTAGTTACAAAATTTTGATGTAGTGCTTGGCATGAATTGGTTGGCTCGGTACTATGCAACGATCGATTGTGGAGCTAGGACAGTGACGTTCTACGAGCCAGACTAGGAGGAGTTCACTTTTAGAGGCTGCAAGAGTATGCTATTCATTACTTGGATTTCTTCAGGGAGGGCTAGGCAGATGATGAGTGGAGGATGCATCGCCTTCCTGGCGACGGTAGTAGAGGTGCCTACGGCGGCACCAGGACTCGAGGATATCCCTGTAGTTCGCGAGTTCCCAGATGTTTTTCCTCCGGAGCTGACGACTATGCCGCCGAATAGAGAGATTGAGTTTGTGATTGACATGGTTCCTGGAACTGCGCCAATCTCAAAATCACTATACCGAATGGCATCGGCAGAGCTTGAGGGAGCTTAAGGCGCAACTTCAGGATCTGATGGATAAGGGGTATGTGAGACCCAACGTGTCACCTTGGGAAGCGTCGGTGTTATTCGTGAAGAAGAATGATGGTTCACTTAGACTGTGTGTGGATTACCGGGAGTTGAATAAAGTAACCATTAAGAACAAGTATCTTTTGCCGTGCATTGATGATCTGTTTGATCAGCTGCAAGGATCTTGTATCTTCTTGAAGATTGATCGGCAGTCAGGTTACCAGCAGCTGAGGGTGAGGGTTGTGGACGTTCCCAAGACAGTTTTTCAGACACGGTACGGGCATTATGAGTTCACAGTGATGCCTTTTGGATTGACTAATGCCCCTGCCGTTTTTATGGATTTGATGAATCGAGTATTTAAGCTGTTTTTGGATAGATTTGTAGTAGTGTTCATTGATGATATTCTGATTTACTTCCGGAGTGATGTTGAGCATGAGGAGCACTTGAGGATAGTATTATAGCTTCTGAGCGAGAAGAAGTTGTATGCTAAGTTGAAGAAGTGGAGTTTTGGCTTCGGGAGGTTTCTTTTTTGGGCCACGTGATTTCAGCAGCGGGAGTGGCAGTTGACCCGAAGAAGATTGATGCTGTAAGGTATCGGACTTCTAAAATCATGAAGTTACGGTGTACATTTGGTTGGAAGACCATTTGAAAGGTTCCGGTGAAGTTCGGTGAAGTTTGGGAGCATTCGGGCGTTTCGATGCGCGTAGGCGCTAAAACGGAGCCGAAAGGCCATGTTGGGCCGTGAGCTAAATCCGGCATTAGCGTGGATGAAAAGATGATGAAAACATGCTCGAAAACATGTTTGAAGAGTCTCGGTTCGATTTGAAACGAATCGGAGGTCAAACGAGCGAAAACGGACGAAAACGGGCGAAAATGCTGAAAATTTGGCTAAGTCCTTGAGGCTGAGTTCTGGACCTTCGGGGACCGGTCTCTCAGCCAAGGACCGGTCTCTCATCGCAAGGACCGGTCCCCGAGCGCGAAAATGGCCCCCGCGGGGGCAATGTAATAAAGTAAAAGTTGAGGGGCCTAAATGCACTTTGGGCATTATGAGAGTGTATAGAGAGGGTTCTTTCTCTCTTTCTCTCATTTCCCTCACTCCAACACCACCTCTCTCTCTCTCTCAACGTGAAGAAGAAGAAGAAGAAAGAGGAGAAGAGAAGGAAGGAAAAGGAGGAAAAAGGAGAGGAGAAGAAGAGGATCCTCACCACCATCATCACCTTCTTCTTCCTCTCACCATTAGAGCAAGCTTAACAAGGTAAGCTTCAAACCCTACAATGGTAGATCTCTAGGGTTTGATCCTAATGCTCTAGAAATGGTTTGATTAGTGTTCTAGCAAGCTTAATAGATGTTTAAATCTTGAATCTAGAGTTCGTATGGTGGATTTTTGCATAGTAGCAATCTAGGGCTCAAAATGCTATTTTTGCAAATAGGTGGGTTTGATCTAAATTGGTTGTATATAAACCTAATTGATTGGTCACTGAACGCGTTGAAAGTGACGGTTTGGCAATCCGTCGAGCCGTTACAAAGATATCGAAGAAAAGGCCGATTTTGGTACAGATTGCCGCAGCTCGCGGCGAAAGCTTCCAAAAATCATGGAAATGGAATCGTAGCATCGTGGTGTCGGGGAATAAACTCCAGAACAGACGGATCGCGGATAGGAGGTCATTTGGCAGTCGCGCTTGAGTTGGGTCGAGCCGTGCGGCGTGCGCCGCAGGAGGCCGATTGCGAGTGACGACGAGCAATCGGAACGCTATAAAAGGTGGGTGGTGTCCATCCCGAAGCAATCGGGCTCCCTTTTATGTCTAAGTTTATATTGATCAAATTGCATATTGACATCTTGATTAGGTAGGTGATAATGATGCGTTTGAGTCCCTTATACTTGCTGTTCTTCGTGTAATTGAATATGATATTTGGGCTTAGTGCTTATATCTAGCATGTTTGAGCGTTGTTATATGTGATGTGGAACCTATATATGAGATGATAAGTGTGGACGGGATTAGTATGTATTGGTATTGCATTGGGGAAACTTGCTCAAAGAAACGAGGTAGGAATCTAGTTGATAGTAAAAAAGGACACGAGTTGACATATGGTGAGTCGTAGTGTATATGATAACCTATGGACTTATATGTATGATTGTGACCAGAGGACAGGGTATCTCGAGCTTAGAGGTATTGGATCATGTTTCACGGTTGTCTTTAAATTTGTGATGGAGCCCCACTAAGTATGCTCGCGCTCGAGCATGTTGGTCACGTGGGATTGCCTATTTTGGTCACAAGGGATATGCTATTTGGCCCCGTCCGACGGTCTCGGGAGTCCGTAGTATGACGTTATATTCCTCCCTACGTGTCGAGATGAGCGTGTGAGCTGTAAGCGAGCCTTCGGGTTTAAGCCATGCAGATTGAATGAAACAAATAAATGAGATTAGATTGAACGATGAATAGCTCACCTCTTGGACATGTTGGAACAGGTTAGTTGCTACTACTTCATTTGTACATGCATTCATATATTATGATTGGATAGTAGAGTAGCTTTACCTTTGTCATTTACCTGTTTTCCTTATCTATCATTACTATCGATTATCTACTCCTGTGCCAACTTGGAGCCTAGTGGGAATCGGCGGATGTCGGCGGACCGAACCACTGTGAAACTAAGAAGTAGGTTCTCACTCCCATTTTATACAGGGCGACGGCTGACGTTCAACGGCGAGGATCGGCGAGTGTAAGGCTAAGCGCCCTAGTGTGCATTAGTCTCTTCGTATTCTATTAGAGTCACCTTTATATGCTTTGAGAGTAGATGATGTATAGGATGTGAGCTATTTGGGATGATGTAAGTTATACTATGTTTTGGAAAGTCAATGTATAATCAAATTGTATTATGAAGGCTGAATGAATGTAAGTCGATAGATGTTCCTCTCTTTATATTACTTGTATGTTCTATATTGTATCTTGCCTTCCGGTCGTTTTGACTGATTGTGCTCTCGTTTGTATATCGATTGTGTATGTATTTCAGTTATTTTCCTGGGAACTTGTGTACCAATCTCGTTGTTAGCTTTGGGCGGACAGGGGCAGGTGCTGTCCGTCCGGCGTCTGTTCGACGCGCCCGGCCGAGCCAAATTGGTAGCGGTCGCGGGGCGGTGATAGATAAAGTGGTATCAGAGCAATAAAGAGCAAGTAAAGAGAGAAGTTTAGGATGGACCTAGGAGACCCGTAGGACGGTGAACCTAAGGTTTAGGTGGTGAGTGACCGTGAACTATGGTTGTGGCGGAAGTTGAATTGATTGCGGTCAAGTTTTGTAAACCTCTAAGACGGATATTAGAGGTAGACTCAGGTGGGTGTATTTCTCCCCAGTGTGTTCATGTTGGCGCGCGACAACATGAAACCTAGTGATGAGAATAGGCACCCTTGTATGACTTTCGCCTGATTCGAGTCACGTTGTCTAGTAGTTGCGACGAGATTAACAGGTTAAGGTGATTAACCAAGTTGTTGCGTTTCAGGAGCTATAGCACCAAAGAGACGCCCTGTGACTAGACCCACTCTCGCACCAACGCCCGAGGTGCCCGAGCAGTCTGGATCTGAAGAAGTGCAAGAATTACGAGCGCAGATGACTACGCTTATCGGCGTGATTCAACGCCAAGGAAGTCAGATCGAGCGGCTCCAAGAGCTTTTGGAGCGACAAGTGGCGACGACGGCCGTGACGACAACTAAAGGCCATGGTCCGCCCGCGCCCTCGGCTCGCGCGCCTGATGCGCCTGAGGGCGTGAGCATTTTGGTAGCTCAGGCGGCGGCGCTTCCCCTACCGGCTAGTGTTCCTTTGGCGGCTTCAGGTCCTACGATACTCGATGCGGCAGCTGGGGAAGTGAGACCGGAACGCGAGGCGTTCAAGGAGAGTGGAGTGAAGCAACGACCTCGTGGTGGTTCGGGGAGACAGTCTAGTTCCAAAAAGGCCCCGAAGTACCAAAAGCGGCGGTCCATTAGACAAGGACCTATGCGGTGCGTGATCTGCGGTGGAGGACATCGCGCGGGGAATTGTAGGGATCGGGCGGGGCGGTGCTTCAAGTGTGGTCGAGCGGGACATATGGCCCGTCAGTGCGCGGAAGGAGTGCCACCTGCCCCGTCAGTTGCATCTGCCCCAGAGATTCAGCGACAGTTTGGTGGAGTCCCGTCTGCTACCGCCGTATCTGCGGGGTGTGTGATTTGTGGAGGATCCCACCAGGCGCGGCGGTGTGCACTGCGAGAGGGAAGGTGTTTTCGTTGTGGGCAGTCTGGCCACATGAAGTATGATTGCCCCTTGGACGATGGACGACTCCCGCCGACAGCGTCGACATTCACCTCTTCGGGACAGATGGTGGATGTGCAGCCTGTGGCACAGTCTGGAGGGCTGGGGGTGGTCGAGCAGCCGGAGGATTCACAGGAGGCGCCAAGCGGCCCTGGATACGCGGCTCATGTCGAGGGACCTGCTGCTGTTGGTGATGTTACCGCAGGTATGATTTAATTAAAGCAATCATACATTCTAGCATGAAGTAGTTTGAGCAATTGTATGCATTTGCTTGTGGTCTTTTACTATTATTTACATATTGGTATAGTAGAGACCAGGACGCAGGTCAGAGGAGTCACCCAGCATGCATAAGTCGTGGTGGTATGTCGCCTACCTAAAGAAATTGGTGATTGGTCGGTGCCGGCAAGCTGCTGGTGACGAACCGAGAGCGAGACTCCCTTTGGGGATCTATGCGTTGTAGAGTGAGGAAGGGCACACCTAGCCGTATGCTGCTTGTAAACAATCGGCAAAGGTGTGGTGGAAAGGCATTTGACGGAACCGATTGCCTGGTATCCCTCCTATGGTCTGGGATAAGTTCGGGAATTGGCATTCCCCGTTCACTTCCCCGACGGTAAGCGAGGAAGCTTCAGAAGGGTTTCTGAAGCTGTGGCAGGTAAACAGCACTGTGAGGCGATACGAGCGGGAATTCTCCCGTGTCGTGCGTTGCGTCCCGAACGTAGCGCGGGATGACAAGGACATGGCCGACTGCCTTGTGCGTGGACTTCGGCCAGACCTTTGCAAGACTGTGCTTGCACATAAGTTGCAGACTTTCGCCGACGTCCGGGATCGGGCCTTGTGGATAGAACAAGTTGAGGAATCCCTGCGGGAGGAGCGCGAGGCATACTACAAGGAAAAGGGGAAAGGACAGCCAGTGAGTGAACATGATGGTCAGTCAAATTCCCAACGAACTTCGATAAGTTCGCGCTCGCGATCCCGAGCTCCGGGGACTTACCACATTCGGTCCTCGGCGAGATGTATTATTTGTGGGGGCCCTCATTGCCACGGTAGTGTGAACAGCGTGAGGGCAAGTGCTTCAGGTGTGGGCTGCTGGGCCACGTGCGGGACAAGTGTCCGCAAAGGCGATAGCTGGGCCTTGACGCTAACGACGGCCTATCCCTCTCTGGGACAGCCTGCAGGTGTGCCACCTGCGGCATGGTCAGGAGAGCAGCCGTTGAGGACGTTGAAATCAGAGAGTTCGCGACGAGCGCCAAGTGGCCATGGATAAGCGACCCGAGTTGCGGTGCTTGCTGTTGTCAACGTCGTTGTAGCAGGTATGAATTAATTGAGCAAGCATATTTTTGCATGATCCCAAGTTGTTGCATAGCATGCATTCATCATATGGTCAGTTACTACTATTACTACATTACATAGTAGGGACCGAGTGGTCGGGTAAGTAGGTACCCGAGCATGCTAGCAGGATGAGAGTATGGCGCCTGCTGAGCATGCTAGTGGCCTCTACTACTATATTCTACAATCTAGATTCAACCACACTAGGTGTCTCTATATATCATAACCTAGGTTCAACCACGCTAGGTTTTATGTCATTTTCCACCTAGATCTCGACTCTAGGTTCACTTGTTCAACCTATGTTCCATGACACTAGGTTCATGCCACTCGATCTACTTATTATCCTAGCTGTCCACACCTAGGGTTGTAATTTACATGTACTTGCTTTGCAACTGTCGAATTCTCTAATCAACCTAGAGTTATCGACCGGAATTCTCATCTACATGAATCTAGCACAGGCTACAACCTGTCAACATGCATGTATAGTCTAGCATGATCCACAACATGTCAACATGCATTTTATCTAGCATATTCTACAATATCAACATGCATTCATCTAGCATATTCTACAATATATCAACATGCATTCATCTAACATATTCTACAATATATCAACATGCATTCATTGGTAGTAACATCAACTAACATAATATGATTCCTGCATTCATATTATAATCCACAACCTACCACTATATATATATATGCATCAATGATAATTAATATCTCACTTCGACATGGAAGTGAGTAATCTCTTTGGTTAGCATAACCCACCTCGTATCGCTCTTCGATTGCTTGTCGACACTTGTAATTGGCCTCCTGCGGCACTTGTTGTCCAGTTCGGCTCGAACTTGCAACCGATCGCCAACCGCAAGTCAATCCGCGACCTAGGGTTGTCAAGGACCCTTCTCTAACCTCCAATTAAAGAAACATAGGGTTTAATTAGATCAAAACCCTCCAAATCCCAAAACCCCCATCTCTAACCCTAGCATGAGACAATCTCCAATTAACCAAAAATCTCATGGGGAAAACATGCTAGAATTACTTTAGAGACTAGTAGAATACCAAGCATAAAGGATTTAACCAATCCTAAACACTTACCAAAATGCGAACGCCGAGTCGGAAGCACGCTGCTCCAATGGGCGCACGAAGACTCGATCCGTCGCTCCACACGCGTTCCCACGCCTGCTCTCTGCCAAGCCTCCGAATTTGGGAGAGGGATCTAGAGAGAGAAGGAAGATATCTAGAGAGAGAGGAGAGGTTCTCTCTCTACCTCATAGTGTGTGTGTGCGCGCGCGCTAAAATGGCTGAGGGAGGAGAAGAAAGGAGATGGCCCCTTTTTAAAGTCAACCCCTACCACTTAATTACAAGAATGCCACTCTGCCGGGGCATTTTCGAGCTTCGGGGTCCGGACCTTAGCCCTAGGATCCGGACCCTGTAGGTCCAGAAACGCCGAAAAATTAGCCTTTTGCCAATCGGGTCCGTTTTCACTCGTTTTCACTCCCGGGGCCTCCGATTCATCTCAAATCGCACCGAGACCCCCAAAACATGTTTTCGAGCGCATTTAGACCGTCTTTTCATCCACACTTTGCCGAATTTCGGTCAAGGTCCAACCATAGCTTTTCGGGTTTCGTTTTCGCGCCCGACGCGTACAAAAAAGGCCCGAATGCTCCCGAACTTCACCAAAACTGTTCCAATAATAGCTTTCCAAACTAACATACCCCGTAACTTTATAACTATAGAAGTTCGATATGCTACAATAGAGCTGCTAGGACTAAAACATATATATATATAACATAAAGGATTCACTGTACATACAACATCTACAACTACACCTCGCTCCAGCGAGTACAAAAACCATAAAGTATGTACATGAATACAACTCACTCCCTCTGACGGGTACTCCGCTAGCACAGCGACCAAGGTCGGTAGAGATCTAGCTCGCGACTCCCTTACCACGGTCAGAATTAGCTACAGCAGCAGCCGCAAACGAAGGCTCTGCAAAAAGGTGGCAACAACTAGGTGTAAGAACTACTGCAAAATAGAGTAGTCCTCAGTGGGACCATTCCCGACCTCAACGGCTCACCCATTAAGTCTACAGTAAGGATAGTAAGGAAAGCTGGAAAGAAATCTACAGCTACATGGCTCTATACTATCGCTACCAAAACAAGCTATCTGTAGGCATAAACATGCATCATTAGCTACCACTGACCTAATCTCACACGGGCTGCCCAAACAGACCCATCCTGCCTGAAACCAAGCTACACCGTACACCACCCACGGGGATGGCCGGTCTAAGTAAACTGTCTAAATAGGACGGCAGCAACATCAACGCAAGTCAGAGCCTCACTCCGAAGCACACTCGTGGGCGCGACCCAATCGAGTATGCAAGCGTGTCTCTGTCGAGCTCAATCAGACTCACACAGGCTATAGTCAATGCAAATGGGTCTAACTGGTCTAACAACGAAAGCTTACATACCCTTGGCACAATCTGATGTAAGATACAGAAATCTGGGTCACCGTCAACCACGACGGCACCCGACAGTATGGAACAGTCTACACTCCACTGTAAAACGAGCTCGGCCCCTCAACACAAGCGTAATCTCAACCTACACTAGTCTGAGTATCCACCTCACACTAACAACGATGATACAAATGAACAACAGCTCCTAAAACTAATTCGGTAACTTTTTGAAAAATGACAGTGTAGGTTAACGAGTTTTCTCCTAAGTCAATTCAAGGTCCAGCATATAAATTTTTCTAAATTACTAAATCATGCTCCAAAACTCAGATTTCATAAAACATGCAATTTCTGAATTTGAGCTACTAACATGATAACCAAAACAAGAACCACATGCTGACAACTCTACGACTTAGGAGGAAATCCGACGATTTCGGTAAACATCAACCCACCTCGAGCGCTCGTCCAACGTCGGCTAGAAGTCGATAGGAGAACTTCGCACGCTCGCTCGACCTCCGACAGCTCAACCGGGACAACCCACGCGCTCGAACGATCCTCCTAGGAAATGAAGAATCCAAACGAGATCGAACCTTGACCTTCCCAACGAACGGAGTAAACAAGCTAGAGAGAGAAAAGAATAGGAGAAACTTACTGTTTCTCCAAGCTTCTCAGGCTACTATATAAGCTGGGGTAGGTGGCGATACAATCCACAACCAAGAAGACCAAAATATTCCTTACCAACCCAAATCTGCCCGTGGGGTACCGGTACTCATCTTGAATACCGGTACTCGGCCTTCTGTCCGCAACATAGCGCGCTGGGTACTGGTATCAGCCCAATGCAGTACTGGTACTCAAGCTTGGTACCGGTACTCAACGATAGGTACTGGTACTCAGCATCAAACATGCGCAACCCAAAAGCATCCAGTTTTGCAACCACACTGGGGTGCCGGTACTTCTCCCCAGGTAGAAATATTTAAATTTTGGTTTCTAGATGCTTTAAGTAGTATAGATCATGTTCAACGGTGCCAATCGTCGATTTAGAGGCTCCATCATCGAAAACAAATGGGTGGCAACGGAGCCCGTTTACTATCGATAGTATTCTAGCTCAACTCTATATATATATATAATTGAGCTAGAATACTCTCAAAAGCACCAACCTATTGGTGCTTTTGAATTTCTAGCCCTTGGATCTACTCCTTGATTACTAATAACTTTTGAATCAAACACTATTCCACCTACTACCACCTACCACCATCATCTCAACCCTACATCTCTCCATCCAATGGCTAAAAACTCAAAAGCATCAACCCTTTGGTGCTTTTGAGAGTATTATAGTTCAACTCTCTCTCTCTCTCTCTCTCTCTCTCGCTCTCTCTCTCTCTCTCTCTATATATATATATATATATATATAGAGAGAGAGAGAGAGAGAGAGAGCGTCTGGTATGCTTTTGGAAGCACGGAGCGCTCTGTGCTTCCAAGTTGTTTTCGATGTTCGGACTTTCGAATCGACGATCGGCTCCGTTAGACTTGATCTAGAGTATTTGAAGTATCTAGAAAATAAATTTTGCGATTTTTCGATATCATTTGCCTAGTGATCGAAGTGGCTCAAAATCAACGACTGAAAATAAAAATCTTACAAAATATGATGATATGACATTAAAATTTTAGATCAAAATTATTAATCTTGTTTTATATGGTATAAAGAATTTTCTATCAAAATTTCATGTGATTTGGATATTTCTACACCGTTAAACTTGCAAACGGCTCACCACGGCCATTAAAATTATTGATTTTGAGCCCCTTCGATCACTAGGCAAATGATATCGAAAAAACACAAAATTCATTTTCTAAGTACTTCAAATACTCTAGATAAATTCTAGCGGAGCCGATCGTCGATTCGAAAGTCCGAATATCGAAAACAACTTGTAAGCACGGAGGGCTCCGTGCTTCCAGAAGCATACCAGCCCACTCTCTCTCTCTCTCTCTCTCTCTCTCTCTCTCTCTCTCTCTCTCTATATATATATATATATATATATATATAAAATTGGGTTGGATTACTATTAATAGTATTTGGGCTATTTTATTATCAAGTTTTTGACCCTTGGATTAAAAATTATAGGGTTAGTATGATAGTGCTCCCTAAGGTTTAGTGGTGGTCCCCGAAGGTCGAGTAGGTGGTTGGTTGAATAGTACGATCTAAAGGGTGAACTTTATTGAAAGGTAAATCTAGCGGTTAAAAAATTGATAGGAAAAGAACTCAAATACTATTAATAGTATTTCAGTTCAACTTTCTCTCTCTCTCTATATATAAAGAGAGAGAGAGTCCGGCTATTATACTTTTATGAGTATAGATCTTTTTGTACTCATAAGTTTTCGGCTATTAGATCTACCCCTTTGATTATTTCTATCCGTTAGATCGTACTATTCAACCCACAACCCACTCAACCCTAGGGAATCACTATCATACTAACCATACATTCCTTTATCTAACGGCTGAAAACTTATGAGTACAAAAGAGTTTATACTCATAAGAATATAATAGCCCTAGCCTATATATAGAGTCCATGTGAGACCCCAGGTAGTCCTATATATAAGATATAATAGCATTAAAACTCTTAATCCGGCTTAAACATTTTGGGTAGTGGCTAGGCCCAAGAGGTTAAGAGTGTTAAGCGTGCTAGTACGGTAGTCCTAGGATGGGTGACACCCTGGAAAGTTGGGATGTCACATTTGGTATCAAAACCAATTACCAGCCAGAAGTGTGAGATGAGTTATCACTTGACTGTTTTAGGTAAAGCGCTGCTCCCACAAGGTTAGTTTAGGCTAGTGAGACGAGTCTCACATTACCTGATACTTGTGAGTCTAAGCCTGACGATGACATCAGGGCTTAAAGGGAGGGAGAATGTGAGACCCCAGGTAGTCCTATATATATGATATAATAGGGCTAATACTTTTAACCGGGTTTAAGTATTTTGAGTGGTGGCTAGGCCCAAGAGGTTAAGAGAGTTAAACGTGCTAGGATAAGAGTAGTCCTAGGATGGGTGACCCATTGGAAAGTTAGGACGTTACATTTGATATGAGAGCCAATTACCAGCCGGAAGTATGAGATGAGTCTTAGCTGAACCAGGGTTATACAGCGGGGAGTGCTTAAGCATTTTGAGTGGTGGCTAGGCCCAAGAGGTTAAGAGAGTAAAGCGTGCTAAGATGGGAGTAGTCTTAGGATGAGTGACCTCTTGGAAAGTTGGGACGTTACATTTGGTATCAGAGCCAATTACCAGCCGGAAGTGTGAGATGAGTCTTGGCTGAACCAGGGTTATACAACGGGGAGAGCGAGGCTCTCATACTGTTGACTATTGTGGGTAGAGCACGGCTCCCCCATAAGTTCGGTTTAGGCGTTGTGGGTAGAGCACGGCTTCCCCACAAGGTCGGTTTAGGCTAGAGAGACGAGTCTCACATCGCCTGGTATGAACCTTACGAGGACGTCAGGGCTTAAAGGGAAGAAAATGTGAGATCCAAGGTAGTCCTATATATAAGATATAATAGGGCTAAAACTCTTAACCCGACTTAAACATTCTGAGTGGTGGCTAGGCCCAAGAGATTAAGAGAGTTAAGCGTGCTAAGGTGGGAGTAGTCCTAAGATGGGTGACCCTTGGGAAGTTGGGGTGTCACGGTAATGTAACGACCCGACCTACTAGCAATAATAACTCGTTGGGCCCAACCACCTACCCAAAATACTTAAGCCCAGTTATGATTTCTAGCCTAATAAAGCTTATGTACTCCCATATCTAGCTATAACTTTCCGATGTGGGCTTATTGGGGTGTCACAGACTCCCCCAGTTTAGACCCTGATGTCCTCGTCAGTCCTAGACACACATAGAGCACAACATCACCAGGCCAATGTGAGACTTGTCTCACTAACCTTTGTCATTCCGACCCTGACTTATCTTGTCAATTACCAACTCTGACTTCCGACCCTGACTCAGCCAACACTCATCTCACACTTCCGGCTGGTGAACTGGCTCTGATACCAAATGTAACGACCCGATCCACTAGTAATAATAACTTGTTGGGCCCGAACCACCGGCTCAAAATGCTTAAGTCCAGTTATTATTTCTAACCTAAGCAAGCTTATATACCCTCACATCTTACTATAACTACCCGATGTTGGATTATTGGGGTGCCACAGTTCGGCTACCATACTGTTATGAGTATAGATCTTTTTGTACTCATAAGTTTTCGACCGTTAGATTTACCCCTTTGATTACTTCCACCTATTAGATTGTACTATTCAACCAACAACCCACTCAACCCTTGGGGACTACTATCATCCTAATCTGGGATGATTATCATCCTAACCGCACATTCTTTCATCCAACGACTGAAAACTTATGAGTACAAAAGAGTTTATACTCATAAGAGTATAGTAGCTCTAGCCTATATATAGAGTCCGGCTACTGTACTGGTATGAGTATAGACCTTTTTGTATAAGTATTCAACAATAATAGTGATAAGCATCAATACTGATTGAGATGGAGCAAATGGAGGATTAATTTTGTGAAAGCACTGCTCGTAGACAATAATTTCTCATTACTCAAATCAAAGAATATATATCAAAGATAGGAGATAAAATTAACATTTTAAGTCATTTTAAGTTAATCCAAAGTTCAGATTAGTCCTATACTTTATATATGTATATAGGAAATTTAACTGTCCAAAATAAGTGTACTATTTGCGATCAAATTATGTAAATTTCAATAAAATTTAATTTTGTTAAATGTTTTAGCTGTGCACTTTAGCAAGTGAGTAAAGTTGAATATTTCAAATTAGTAGCTATGCTATGATATTATCTATACTTACATCATATATAATTGTATAGATTAATATATGATTTCACTTCGTTCGATTAGTGAAGGTCTTGTCCGTTCGGTGAACTTGTGCACGTACCTGAGCGGACCTAATTGGGGTTGGCCTATTTATTTAGGTAATTTTATAAACACATCTTCTCGACATTGCCATGTTCTTTTGCATGGTGCTCGGTCATATCCAATACAACTTCATTGTACACGTGCAAGGAACATGACTAAGTCAATAGTAAGGTGTATAAATACATGCATTATTTAATTAATTTACATAATTTACTATTGTTGATTCAATAGTTAAGGCTTAGCACGTGCAATTAATGAATTTCAAAAGTAGCCATAGCTAGATTAATTATAGATATATATAATTTCGGCTGATTATTAATATCACTTTGTTTTCCGTAGATTAATAATTAACTAAGACTAAGTAAATTTGTGTACGTATGTGTGCTCGTGTTTGTGTGCATATAGGACTAAGTATTTATGCATTTGTGTTTGTATGATTTGGATATTTTTGACTAAGGCCTCGTTTGGAATTAATTTGTTTCCATAGAAAGATACTATAATATTTAGATTGCACTAATTCAATTACAATATCATATTTTAGTTATATTGAAAAATTTAAAAATGCATAATTTTATATGCGTTTATTCTATTTTTAGTTTTATCTAATAGTTAGATAGTCCTTAAACATAAAACATTTAGATTGCACTAATTCATGACGGTTGTTTTGAATGACATTAGCACTATATATATCAAGATGTTTCTAAGACTCCAACAATTTTTTCTACAACAAAATTAAAATACTAAATTTGGATTTATAATGTTGAAGCTGAGAATCTTATTTCTACCTCCAGCTATCAGCAGAAGCCAAAATTTTTTTTCTTTATGGTGTGCTTGGATCCTTGTAAAATTATCCGAAAATTCTTTTCGGTTGAAAAGTAATTTTTTTGATGTATTGTTACTAGTAAATTTTTTTTAAAATAATTTTGTTTTAAAGATTTCACAGAAAAGAGAAGTTTTTATTTTCCGCTCTCTTCAAGTACTGGAAAACGAAAACTTCTGCCTGAAAAGACGCAACTTTTGGGAGAGTTGCATCACACGGTCCATGAGGTCCACTCTACCTCGTGGCCCGTGTGAGAGAGGTGCGCGGACCACTTGGTCTCCTCTTTCATTATGTATTATTATATTCTTATAATTAAGTATAGAGTTCTTTATACTCATAAGTTTTTTAATCGTTGAATGAAATAATGTGTGGTTAGGATGATAGTGATATCTCAGGGTTGAGTGATGGTTGATTGAATAGTATAATTTAACGGATAAAAATAGTCAAAAGGGTTGATCTAACGGCCGAAAACTAATGAGTACAAAAGGACCCATACTCATGAGTATAGTAGCCGGACTCTCTCTCTATATAATAATTTTTTTAAATAATATTTATAAATACCTAGTAATTTATTTCATAGTATTAAATATATACTATTATATATTATATTACATATTTTTTGTATAATATATTTTAAATATATTTTATTTTATAAATATAAACTATAATACTAATATATGTAATATGATAATTATTATAGACGAGCTATTATATGTTCGGAAGCACAAGAGAATTGGTGTTTTGACCATTTCTGACCTTTGGATTAAAATTATTATCATATAAGAACCGCTCAATTCTAGGAAAATTATTCAACCCTAAGGTGGGCCGCTATTCTACAATCCTTAATTCAATGGCCAAAAAGTTGGAAGCACTAATTCTCTTATATTTGAAAACGCAGTAGCCCTACACATTATTATATATCAATAGGCTAAATTGCAAAAAATCCTGCTGTCAATACATGTTTTTTCACTTTCTCCTCCTGTCATTCAAAAACCTATATTTTGTCTCCTTAAAAAATAAAAAAATATTCACTTTGACCCCTGTCGTCAATGTTCCACTAGTGTTCTGTTTATATCCTATTTTTTTATATCTAAAATACCCCCAAAATCCTCCTCCTTCCTTATCCTCAGTCGCATCACCTCACTCTGCGCTGCCTCGCTCTCGCCCACCTCTCTGTTCATGCCCATACACACACCCTCGCTCGCCTGCGTGGCTTCACCCTCACCTTTGCCTATCTCTCCATCCACGCCCACCTTGGAGAGGATGAGAGGCAATTTGGTTATTTTGTCACAACGTACCCCCCTATAAATATTTTTTTTATTTTTTAAAAGGGTAAATGATAAAAGTGGATATTGAGAGGGAATTTTCTATAATTTAGCCATATCAATAATATATATATCAGTTCGGCTGGGATACTATCTATTGAGTTTTTTACCATTAGATTTAATCCTTTGATTATTTTTACCCATTAGATTATACTATTCAACCAACCACTCACTCAATCTTAGGAGACCTACATCATCCTAACCACACATTTCTCAATCCAAGGGCTAAAAAATTAATAGCACCAATAGCTTGGTGCTATTGATAGTATTCCAGTCTAGTTATATATATATATAATTGAGCTCCTATGCTTTTAAAAATACCAAGTTATTGGTGCTTATAGATTTTTAGCCGTTGTATTAAGGGATATGCGGTTAGGATGATGTGGACCCCCTTGGGCTGAGTGAGTGGTTGATTGAATAGTATAATCTAACGGTTAAAAATGATCAGAGGAGTAGATCTAACGGTAAAAAATTTACAAGCACCAAATACTTGGTGCTTTTACAAGCACCATAGCCGTTCATTTTGACATTTTTGATCTAGATTAAGGTTAAGGTTAACATTCTTGATCTTGAATTTAAAAATCCTATACTCAAATTTTAAAGATTATACAATTTTCACCATTCATTTTGACATAATTTATTTATTAAGTAAACGACGTCGAAAAAAACTAAAATTTTATTTCTAAGAACTTCATATACCCTAAATCATATTTAATGGTGTGGATCGTTAATTTGAACAACCTAAGATCGAAAATAAGACTATAGTACCGGAGCTCCGGTACTATAGATAGTATAGTAGCCCAATTCTATATATATATATATATATATATATATATAATAATNTCGTTAAAATGGACAATTATTAGACCTTTTGACCGTAGGGTATCAAACGCGAAAAATTATAAAACTTGCTTTATAGAATGTTTAAATGTTTTAAATTATATTTAATAGTATTGATCGCCGATTTGAAAGTTACTAGCATTAACTAAAAAAAGAAGTAAGAAATAATAACCTTATGGGCAATGTTATACGAACCAAGTCCAACAGTGATCCGAAAATATTATTGAATCAAGGATCATTGGTTCAAACCAATGAGTCAACCATTAATTAAACCAATGACGTCAGCATAACATATTAAGAGCCTGTTTGGATACACAGTAAAATATCTCAACGAAATTTATAAACTGTGGTTTCGTCTAGATAAAATGGAGAATCCTGCAACTCTAAAAAATTCCACGGATTCAATTTTTAAACTGTTTGGATACGCATTGTACAATTTCACAGAATTTTTCTAAATTTTAAGATTAAAAGTTAAAATTTAAAATTT
>NC_033621.1:19215487-19235807 GCF_001540865.1 Ananas comosus
CTCTCTCTCTCTCTCTCTCTCTCTCTCTCTATATATATATATATATATATATATAATAATTTTTTATTTATAACTTCTTTTTTTTTCGTTTCAACCAAACAATCGTGATAGAATACTTTTATTTTGTTACCAACCAAATACTAAATAACGTGAAATTTATTTCCTTTAAAAGAATTTTTTTTTTTTTTCACAATTTTACGTAGAATTAAATAACCCTTTACCAATTGCTCTCACTAGAGACGTGAAAGCAGCGACGAAAACAAAACAAATGGATTCTTTAATAATTGAAAAAAAAATGATAAAGTTGGGTCATTTTCAAATTGAATTATTTAACATTTTTAATATTTTTAAAAAAATTATAACGTTTTCTTTTTCTTTTTGCTAAGAAAGGGAGGTAGTTTCGTAAGCATCAATCACAAATTAAATGACGGGAAATCATGTTCCCTTCCTCCCCCGTGTTGACTTTTATTCAAAGCTGCGAACGTTGGTTTAAAAAAAATAATAAGCCAAACATTTTATATTTTATACATTATTTATTTTTTTATTTATTCATTTATATTTTTGTGGATGTAAACTTGGAGGATAGTTTTGCTGCAACCAACTCATCTAGAACTTCAAATAATTATTTAAATTTATTATTTAATNAAATTTAAAAGTTAAAACTTGATGCATTTTTTTGAATAAGGGAGCTCAAGAATGGTGGAATTTTTTTCCTTTTGTTAGAGTGAATTATACTTTTACTCCATTTTTTGGAGTATAGTTTAACTATACTCCAAAAATTACGTTACTTTTTTTCCTCCCAAACGTTTCATAGGATATTTTTTCGACTGCCGTAACATAGTTTAACTATGCTACGTTTTCAGAAGTATCCAAACGGGGCCTAAATATTTAATTATTTTTTAATTTTATTATCACGCCCCGGATTACAAGTTCCCCGGGCACGCCAACAAATCCGCCGTACACGAAGGAATTTCCCCTGTATACGAGCGATAGCTGTACCTGTAAAACATACAATACTACAAACAGTAGTATAGAGCCGCTAGAAGAACTAGTAAAGTAAAAGAAACCGAGTTCCATATACATACACTGAATCCCAGAGTACAAAACTACTCGCGCTGGCGAGTTAAAAGTCTGTANTAAAGTAAAATTTCTATTTGAAAATTAATAATTGATTCTTTTAAAAAGATAATATCTTCGACCTTTGGAGTTTTTATTTTTTGTGAAAAACAAAATATAAGATCTTGTTTGGTGTAAGACTTTTGGAGTTTTTATTTTTTGTGAAAAACAAAATATAAGATTACAATCCCGGTTTACTAGCATCTGTATACCCTTAACCTTAACCTTAATAATCAAATATCGGGTATATCCCTGTTTACTCAAAAAAAGATCTTGTTTGGTGTTATTATTATATTTGCTGCTGAAAACTATTAAAGGATTTTAATAAAAAATCTTTTAGTATTTTAAATGGCTAAATGCTGAATAAAACACACTCTAGTTTGCCATGATTTAGAAATCAGGTCGAATAGGCTGGTTCGACCGGTCCGACCGTAATCTAGTTCATAAAGTAATTTGATTCTATCCTTTGAATATGTTAAAAAACTGTTTTGAACCATTTGAACCGGCGGTTAAAATATTAACGATGAAGTAATCCGATTTTAATCAAGTTGATTGTATTTTGTTCATAAAGTCATATTAAAATTCAATGACTTAAAATTAACTTAGTTGATTTTATTTTCTATTAGTACATACTAATTTTATAAAAATTAAAATTTGAAAACTTATATTAACTTAATTTGGTCAAAAATCAGTATTTTATAATAAAGTATGATACTAAAAATAAAAACATATATAATAAAAATAAAAAATAATAATTAAGTTATGTTATTTTTCTCACGTCAATGATTCAATTAATAATTGACGCGCGCTGTGGTTGAATCAGCCATTCTGGACCCATGCCAACAACTTTTCCGAGGCGTTATTCGACCTGATTTTTAAAACATTTCTAATCTAGTGATATATTCAAAATATATCGACTCTGATTAAATCACGTGTGTCCGTATATCCTGTGCACTTTAGTTAATTAGTCCTCTATTTTTTTTTTCTTTTTTCCCTGCTTAATTCCAGGTGTAATTGGTTTTATGTGTGAAATTCTTTTGTATTTTTATAACACCCTTTTCGTGATGCAAATAAAGAAAAGGATAAAGAGGGAGACACCCATTATAGTACCTCTTTTTATCAAAAGGCATGGCAAGTAGTGGTCCTCCCAATGACTATTTTGTTGACTTTGTTGAATCAATAAAGTATTTTGTTGATGTTTAATACAAAATATATGTCTATTCAAATATTAATATAATCAGCTACTTCATTTCCTTAATCTCATCAGTGCACTGCCTTCCAAATCTCTCTCTCTCTCTCTCTCTCCACAAACGCGCGCGCGCGCACATATATATATATATATATATATATATATATATATATATACTGTACTATTAAGAATACAGCAGTTCTTGTACTCTTAACTTTCTAACCATCCATTAATTTTAATAGATGGTTAGAATGGGAGAGAACAGAGATATTAGAAAAAAATTCGAAGAAAAGAGAAATTGAGACACCAAATTTTTTCTTAATTTCTTTTCTCCCGTTCATCTTACCCATCCATCAAACTTAATGGATGGTTAAATTCGATAACTCCATCAAATTTAACCGGTAAGCTAAAATTTGATAACTCCATCAATCGTTAGACTTTCTCAATTTGATAAAGAGGGAGCAATTTAGCTTAAACTTTCTCAATTCTTGGAGTTATCAAACGTTATTTAAATAGTATAAAAATTTCCATTGTATTGTTGTCACGCCCCGGGGCCGATTTTAAAAGTCTTTTTAAAACAGAGTTGCGGAAAACGTGCCTTTTTTTTTTTTTTCAACCTGGCCCACGCGACATACAGACCCGCCACAAATACAAAGTTCCTCTGTCCACTTGGACAGAGTCTCCTTTGTATTTGCACTGCGTACCAGCTATACAACAGGATCTCAACCACAACCTACATTTATCAATCAACAACCAAAGTATGATATGCATTTCCATACAGCTAACAATCCTTAGAATGATGCATGCCTCTAAGCACTCCTTAGGCGCTGGATGATGTAATGCACAATACAACAAACATCCTATTTAAAAGTGCTCCCCACACGGAAGCTTTTGTTTTTAAACTCTAATTCATTCATTCATAAAAACCATTCGAAAACCTTTTTAAAACTGTTTTCCACACGGAAACTCTATTTTGAAAACCGACTACCTCGAGGGGTAGAAAACCACGATGCATAACTACAAGAAAACCAAATCTCCACAGAACCAATAACACAAATCAAAAACTCCAATCTCATGTCATAAAAGAAACCAACACACATTTCACTACATTCAAAGGCATACATAAGATCATCCTAACTGACATATTATTAAGAAAACTAGGCGGAAAGAGAAACCCAGAAGGTGACGGCACGCGCTAGACCCCGCCAAACTAGATGTCCTCTCATCGAGCCCAAAGATCCATTGTTCTCTGTCACCGTGTGGGGGGGAAATGGGTGAGAAAGCGAACCCATGGTTTTCTCAGTGGGACGACGAGCCAGAGGCAAGTATCACTGGAAACAGAGGAGATAGATATAACAAGTATATTATACTGTTAAGCTGATTATTGAAAATAGAACTACCAGTAGCTACAACAAGATAATGAGGAAGCCATAAATAACTGCTATGTATTAGAAAAATAATGACAAGATTGCCTCAATGTACTGAACCGAAATGTACCCAATCTGTGCCTGCTGTATCAGTCCGCAGACTCCAAAGCGCTTACATGCTCACTTCTGCACGCATGAATCCATCGCCCGACAGGACGACCTATCGGTATAATAACTCCGATTCGGTGGCAAACCGACTCCACGGTCATGAATCAAAGATGCCAGTGATAAGTAAATGGCTGGTATGCGTCAACCGAACAAAACCCGGCTGAAGCGGTGCGGGTGGACGAAGCAACAACGGGGGCGTACAATGCAAACTGGAATAGAAGCTGGCGATACAACGCCGAAACTGAATTAGATGCATAGGGCGTACAACGGCGAACCTCGATCAACCAGATCCGAAAAACACGACGACAAGAGAGTTCGATGTGTTGCTGGACCAAGGTCCACAGAAAGTACTGAAATACGAATGCAGCTGCCTCTACTGTCGATCCAAATAACGAATGCAATTCAAGGGGCCATGCGGATAACAAACGATAACAAGGCAGATGACTATGTAAGAGATTTAAATTACAGGATAGAAACAGGAGAAGGAAGTGATACGGCTGCTACGTACCAGCTGAGACACCACCTGTGTACTGTTCGCGTCGGAACATGGTGTACGCAAATGTCGGCACGGACTACGAGATCCACGGGTCAGTAACAACCCAGCTCATGAAATACACCTATCTCACAACCCCACACAGGCTTTATCGGTTTCCCAAAACCGATTCGTAACGGAAGTCCCGAAAACCACACGGGCGCAGTCGGGGCACTGAGTGCCCGAAATTACCGCTAGTGCAAAGTCAGCGCCGTGCCCAAGCACTCCATTTGGATGCCTTTGGACAGCGAACACAAGGTCACACAACATCGTCATCGGGATATATGTACGAAGATCCGGGTTCCGGAAGTGTTATTTCGAAACGGAACCCTCGTCGCTCACTATCATATTCGAGACACAAAATGATGATGGCGTTGACGGCAACAAGGCTCTGCGACAAACAGAAGCAACCAAACACCGTCGAAAGGAATTCGAACCGAAACCGGCGTTTTTTCGCGGCGAATTTCGCCGAAAAAGACGAAATGAACTACGGATTTCGGAAAGTATATGAATGGACATATCAGTTCCCAGCGATCATAAAAACTCCCAACACTGCCACAGTAGACCAGTCAAAGACAATTGACGTAAGACCTTAATATAAAATATCTATCTTTTATAGTTAATTTGAGCGATCAAGCGCATCGTTCACGCAACCGGACTTTTAAGTCGCAGAGAAGTATCTGATAAGGTCTCGATGTACGGAGTCCGTGCTATGATCCGGAAGCAAGCGGCTCGCTGAGTGGGAAGACAGGAGCAACCGAAGGTTCAGCGACAGCGCAGTCAGGGAAGATCGCGACGAACAGAACTAACCGGGACATTCTGATCAAAGTGGAGGTGAGCATGTTGATCAAGCATCTGCAACGGGCGCTTTGGATCGCGGAAAGGCGGACGCAAACCAACAGTCAGCAAAAAGGCGAAAGGAGCAAGCCGAAAAGAGCACCCGACGGAGTCCCCGACAGAACTAAGTGAGCACGATGATATCAGCACTTTCAGTCATCTTGCTCCACTCGTAGAGATTGGGAAAGGCTCGGGTAAGCTAGAACAAAATCATCACAATAAGCCCTATTTTGGGCTTGGCGGAGCAGAACTTGCTTCCGGCGGCTCCGGCGGCCCGGCGGCGCGGCGGCGGCAGGGAGGGTGCGGGGAGGTGAGGAGTATCGGCTCCTCGGTTGGCGGCTGGAAAGCGGCGGCAGAGGCCGGCGGCGGAGCAACGAGCGACGAATCGTGGCTCGGCGTTCCCAGGAGTTGTGCCGGCACGCTACTGGCGGCGGGGGCTCCGGGACGGCGGAGGCGTGGTATGCAGAGAGTGGGGCGTTGGTGGCAAGGTGGATCAGGCGGCGGCGGGCGAGGAAGATGGCCGCCACCGCTCTCGGCTGGGCTCGGGCTGGACTGTCTCCAGCCGGCGACGGCGCGAGCAGTCGGCGCTGTATTGGGGCGGCGGCGACCGGATGCGGCGCGTTGGACGGGGGATGTCGGCGGGAGAGGATCTCGGTCGCTTTTCACCTAGTGCGGCGGGGGCAGAGGCTGCCAACCCAAGTCTCGGCTTGAGCTCCGGCCTGGGATGCTGCAGGCGGCGCAGCCGGCAGCGGCGTCGCAGGCGGACGCGGCGGTCGGGGGGAAAGTTGCCGGAGCACGGTGAAGTCGGGGAAGGTTGCAGGAGGCGAGGCCACGAGGCCTCAACACAACCCGAGTAGGATGAGAGGGGACGAGAGAGAAGAGAGGGATGAGAGGTAAGAAGTGTGGCATCTGCGCGGTGTGGCGGCCGGGGCGGGTTGCGGCGGACCTTGCGGCACGGCAAGCAGGTGCAGGGGAAGGAGATGGAAAGGTGGTGGGCGACTTAGAGGTAGTAGGGTTATGTTAGGTGAGACAACCTAAGAGCAACTTATATTACAAGGCTGCACTTTGCCAAAAAGCGTCACCAAAACTCGGAATTTCAATCGAGCTTCACGACGGACATAATAACGCCTAACATTAAACTATACGGTACCTACAACGTGGAACGACCTCACGTCGATCTCACGACAAAACGGTACATAAAATATTCGCGACTTTCGCAAAAATCGTTTTTGCATAGACTCTCCTACGAAAACTCGATGCGATATTGCAGATCGATATCGTCAGATTACAAGCTCTGCGAACGGATTGCACCAGTGAGTTAGCCGACGGATGACAACAAGTACGATTTCGTTTCGTTTTTGATCGACACGGATTTCACGACAAAATTCCACCTTCGTTCGATGTAGAATTGTATTACACTGGTCTTAGCAATTGCAAGATTTCGAGTTGTGTTGATTTGCGTGTGGAGCCTTTCCCAGTTTTAGGAGGGTCGTTGTAGTTGTTCGACCCCTTGGACACGCATCTGAGGTGTTGATTGTGGACCTGGCCCAAATTCCCAAAATCGAGATTTTTGGACGTCTGGAGTGCAGCACGGTTGTACCGGAAGACTTGGCTTGTCCGGTAAGGTGGTTGATGGTTGTACGTCAGCCATCGTGGCTTATGTAACCGGTACGGGGACCAGACCGCAGGACCGGCCTCGGTTGCAACTTTCGTCGGCCTGTACGTACAAGAACCGGTTGTACCAGGTACAGGACGGCCAGATTTGCTACGTTTGAACTGCGCGGTTTTCGCGATTGTGGGCTTTCTTATAACTAGCACCCAGCCTTAGGGCTTTTTTGGTTGCTGGGACCTGAGGGGAGAAGGTGAGAGGACTTCTTTCCTTTCCTTGCTTTTTACCCTATTGCTTGGTTTTTAATTTGAGAGATATTATCTTTCTCTTTTTGCATCTTTGGTGGTTAATCCCATTGTTTGATGGCTTGAGTTGGAGAGGAGTTGTGCGTGAGGAATCTCACATTGGATTGGAGCTAGTTTGTGGCTTCAAAGAGGTTAGAAACATGATTCCACTTTTGATTTCATGTTTATTGAGGCTTTATTGAATTGAACCCTTAGTTGTGTATTAGGTGTTTTATTTTGGCATTTTGAGATCTAGGGCTTTTGTAAGCTAGATTGATTGGCATTGAGTTCATTAGGAGTTGCGATTGGATGAGCTCTAGCATATTTTGGAGCTTTTAGAGGAGATTTTATAGAGGTGTTTTCTTATACCTATACTTGTTTAGTTAATGTTGAGATATTTGATGGTTAGTTTCGTTTGTTGTGACACCCATGTTTCTATACTTTACGTGTATAGGAGATAGAGGAACCCATCGTGTGGGGCGCACGAGGAGTTTCGGTTGTCAATCGGTGGTTTGGCTTGTGGAAATGGGGCAAATGGCCCCTATGCTCTTTCTGACTTGTTGTAAAATATTATTTAAGTTATTTTCTATGCTAATATGGATTTATTATGAATTTAGACTTAAATGCATGCCTTTAGTATTATGAAATTTCATAATATAGTAGAGTTATATGAGTTAGATGGCTGAATAGGGCAATGTATTGTTTTGCAAATGAAATATAATTTTATGATGATGATGACGTGGTATATGTACTTGGAATATGTGCATGTTTTGATAGAGAGCAAGAGTGTCATAATGGGCTTGAAATAGTAAACTATAATGCAATATAGGACATATTGATAGGCACTACATATTCTATATTCCATGTTAGAGACATTGATGAATAGGGATAGGATTGAAGATTACCTGACATTCATGGTTATTAGACCATGAGGACTTCTGAGTACTTGCGACAGATCGTTTGGACTACTTGGCTATTTGTCTCATTCGATCATTGTTGTGATGTCGGCTCCCTTACAAGCCGAGCTTCCGGGAGATGGCATCGCGATAATATTCCGTGCGGAGGATTGGGCGGCCGAATGTGGATGCGTTGGGACAGGCTCATCCCTTAGGGTGGGGAGATAGATACGGGTGCCTTAGGTCAGACCGGCGACAGCATTCGGATGTGGTCTCAGGCCATAGACAGCTTCGGGTTGTAGGTACTCTTCAGATTCGATGAGCAATTCGTTATGAATTGTAGGGAAGGATGATGATTTAGAAGTTTATTTGGAATTGATAGATAGTAAACAATTATAACTTTATATTTGCGATTGTGAAAATTATGATATGGGAGACTTTTATTATGTATGGTTGTTTGATATTATGCTAATTAGGCTAAGTTGCAGATATATGTTGTAGTTAAGTTTACATTTTTACTTCTTTCGTTTTTACATTTATAGTATAACCTCTTTTGTAGCTTGGGCCTTGTTGGTGCATTTACTGAAGTCAGTTAATTGCCCACATGTGGAATATTTTTTTGAGTTTCACGCTGTTTCTGGTGGTTTCCTTTTAGAGGCTTCGGCACGGCGGGAAGGCGGCAAGATCGCGGCAAGGCGAGATGCGTAGATACCTAGCGAGGAGCTTACTTGCCTAGGTGGTTTACTTCTTTTTTGTAAGTTGAGAGAGTGAGAGTTTTTTGTACCATGTATTAGAGAACTATGTATTATCATAGAATTGTTATTTTGGGGATTTCTATTGTATTTACTTTATGTTTTATTTAGTTGATTTACTGTTTGAACTTTATCCTTGTTAGTTAGCCTTAGAATTTTCTATGCTCTTGTACTCTTAGATGTCTTTTATTATTGCTCTTTTATGTAGAGATGTTTTAGAGCACTTATATGTTTGTAACAGTATGGCGGGTCTGGATTTTATGGGCACGCGCCGGGTGGCTTCGCTGGATCCGGGGCATGTGACAAAAAACATAATACATATTAAAATATTCTAATTTTTTGGATTTTTTTCGAATCCGTGCGATCGACTCAAATCCGTCAAGGTCATTATCTCGAACAGCTGACCGGTTCGACGAGCTATTGGATGCTAGATGAACAGATTCCAGGTACGAGCCAGAAGCCAATTTTCTCGACGCGGCTTTCACGGAAAATCGAGTTACTATTCATTAAGTGAAACTTGGAAATCGCGTAGATATTTGTTTTAACTCAGATTTCAAGCCCGAAACTGACGATGTGCTTTGTAATTAATTAAACAAAACTATCAACTGGAGTTGATTAGACTACACTGACAAAAATCTCAATCTTTCAATTGTTCAGATAAAAATTGAGTTATTAAAATTGTATTTTCTAGATAGATGCAATAAATTTCTTTTAATATTTAATTGATTTTTGTTTCTCTACACCTTTAATTTAACATCACACACCTTCGTTAAATGGATCATTATTAGTTTTGACCGTGGGTATCAAAGCGAAAATTTATAAACTTGCTTTTATAGATGTTTATAATGTTATTAAATTATATTTTAATAGTATTGATCGCCGATTTTGAAAGTTTACTAGCATTAATAAAAAAAGAAGTAAGATAATATAATTATGGGCAATGTTTACGAACCAAGATCAACATGATAGGAAAATATTATTTGAATCAAGATCATTGGTTCAAACCAATGAAGTCAACATTAATTAAAACATGACGTCGAGCTAACATATTAAGGCTGTTTGGATACATCAGTAAAATATATAACGAATTTATTAAACTGTGGTTTAGTCTAGAATAAATGTGAGAATCCTGAAATTAAATATTCCACGGATTTCAATTTTTAAATGTTGGATTACGCATTTGGTCATTCGAATTTTTCTAAATTTTTAATATTAAATTTAAATGTTAAAATTTCAAAAATTTAAAATTAAAATTTGATATGTTGAAATGGAAATTTTAGAATTTTATTTTAAATTTTTAAATTTTCAAATTTGATTTACAATTTTAAAAGTTTAAATATAAATCTAAATTTAATATTTTAAATTTATTTTAAATTTTTTAAATTTTAAAATTTAAAATAAAAAATTTAAAATTTTAAATAAAATTTTAAAATTTAAACTTGAAATTGGAATTTAGAATTTTAATTTAAAAAATACATTTAAATTTAAAGTTTTTAAAAATAATTTAAAATTTAAGTTTTAAAATGGAAAAATTTGAACTATGAAGACTTGAAGATTGACATTTCAAATTTAAATTTGTTTTGAATTTTATATTTAAATTTTAAAAGGTTAAATTTAAAATAAAGTTTGAAATTGAAATTTAAAATTTGAAAATTTAAAATAAATTTAATATTTGGAATTTTATTTAAATAAAAATTTAAAATTTAAATTTGGAAAACTTATAAAATTTAAATTTTAATTTAGATTTGAATTTAAATTTTAAATTTAAGAAAAATAAATTTAAATTTAAGGTTTAATAATTTGAAATTGAAATTAAATGAATTTAAATTTGGAATTTGAAATTTAAATTTAAAATTTAAATTTAAAATTTGAAATTTGAAATTTAAGTTTGAATTTAATATTTAAAATTTAAATTTGAAATTTAATTTTTAATTTAAAATTTCAATGTGTATTTCATTTCCAATTTAAAAATTTTTAAAATATTAAATCTATGTTTGAATTTAAATCTATGTTGAAATTTTAAAGTTAAAACTGTTGATGCATTTTTTGAATAAGGGGAGACTCAGAATGGTTGGAATTTTTTTTCCTTTGTGTTAGAGAGTGATTATACTTTTACTCCATTTTTTGGAGTTATAGTTATAACTTATACTCCAAAAATTACGTTATTTTTTTCTCCCAACGTTTATAGGATATTTTTTCGGATGCCGTAACATGTTTTAAATATTGCAACGTTTTCAGAGTATCAAACAGGGGCTAAATATTTAATTATTTTTTAATTTTTATTATACGCCCGCGTTCGGATTTACTAAGTTACCCCGGGCATACGCTAAAGTATCCGTCTCGTACCGAAGAGAAATTTCTGTATTTACGAGCAGATAAGCATGTACTGTAAAACTACATACTGAAACGAGTGATATAGAGCCGCGCTAGAAGAAATGTAAAGATAAAGACGAGTTTCAATATACATACACTGATCCAGAGTACAAAATTACTCGCAGCTGGCGAGTTAGTGTGTATGTACATGACCAAACCAAAACATTTACTTACAGAGTAGTGGAGTGCCTCTAGCTCTGTTCCTCGGTAGAGTCTAACTCGCGACGCACTTGCTCTAGGATGCCGATTAGAACAGGCAGTCAGAAACAAACCCGAAAAACGGAAGGCTATTGCAAAACGTAAGTAACAAGCTGGGCATGAGAATACTGTAAAAGTGTCTCAGTGGGTAACCAGGCCCCATATTTTTACAACATCGCGTCCCATAATTATAGAGGGCAGCAGATAGAATATGCAGGAATAATATCTTACCGCTATCAAACATACATATTAGCTGTACATAACAACTGTAGAAATGTCAATCTGACCCATCACAATCGGACTAATGAATACCTCACGATCTGGGACTGGTTGAACCCACGTCCTGCCGTTGCGATATTCAGCTCTTCACAAACTAACTAGATCGGAGAGAGTAAGTACCAACGCATTAGAGCGACCACGCGGAAAGCACAAGGCTGATCGGAAGTGGCACTCGTGAGGCCGCTACCCAACCGAGTATATGCAGCGATATCTTGATCGAGCTCAACAGGCTCAATAGCAATTCAAGTGAACAGGGTCAGAACCGGTCTACAAACGCAACACGTGCCCTCGGCACAATCTGTGACCAAAATAAGAATCTGGGTCCACCGCTAACCCGAACGGCACCCAACGACCCGAAACAGCCTAAACTTTGCTGAAAAATAAGCTCGGCACCCCAACACAAGCGTAAATGCCTTCTAAACTACCCCAGATATCTATCGTACTGATACTGCAACGATATAATCGAACCACGGCTCCCAGAGCTAAATCTGGTAGTTTAAGCATATGACGGGTCAAAATGCAGGTTTTTTCCTAAGTCAAATTTCAAGTCCAACATGTATAATATAAATATTCATTTCAGCATGCTTCTACATTCATATTACATTCAAGATGTTAATCGATGAATTAAAGCATGATATACAAGAACCGAACTATACACGTCGACTAAACATGCACTTAGGAGCGAAACCGATGATAACTCATCTCTAGTGCAATTTCTGGCAGCAAGAGGGTCTCAGATCACAAGCAACACTGCTGGAAACACCTCCAAACCAGCAACAAAGCACCTCAAGATCTGGATATTACAATTTACCCAAAATCCAATAAAAATCATCAATTTCAGCACTTAAGCTTAGGATTTATCCAATTTCAATGTCAAAACTCACCTAATGGTCTCCAAATCAGGTGAGGACAATTCCAAAACCAGCAAATACTGAGGGGTGATCAAACTCAGGTCTAAAATCCCACTGCCAACAAAGATAGCATCAAGAAAAGCTCAAAAATCCCATTTTCAGCTCAATATCAACAGCAGTCCAGAAAAATCTCAGTTCGACCAAGCTAACCTCATCCAAAATCTGCAATTCAGGATTTCGTGGATTCCTCTGGAAGTCTAGAATTCAGCAAACCAAGTTTCGTCGAAATCCGACCTTCCTATGTCGCGCACGAGCCAAAACACTGGAGGTCGTCGCTGAAGAACTGCAGAATCAGCATCTTGAAATTCTTGGAGATGTGGATCTTGATGCAAATTGGAAAGATTGGAGGGATTGGAAATGCAATTTATGGGTTCCCTATGAAGAAGAGAGGAAAAGAGCTCACCAGGGACGCTTCTCAGCTATTTATAGGGTGAAAATAGGGTCAGATGAACCTCAGGAACAAAGGTTGCAATCTGCTGTCCCTGCAGAAAATCCGAGATCTGGGCGCCCTAAACTCAGTTCTGGGCGCCCAGAACTTCCAGCCTGCACAAAACAGCCCTCATCGGTTCCTTCGCCTGCGGTATGCTGCACCCTTATCCTGCTCCGGCGGCCCACACCTACCACCAGCCACGCGTCAACGCGATCGATATTCACGATGTAGAATTTCCGGACCCACTTCTGGGCGCCCGGAACATAGGATCCGAATTGGCTTTCAGTTTCAGTTAAATTCAGCACTCAGTACTGGGCGACCTAAATCCATTTCTGGGTGCCCTAAACTTCTAGGCGCCCTAAATCCAGTTCTGGGCGCCCTAAACTAGCAAAACTCCAGTTTTGCTTATTTGAGTGCGCCGAGTCCATTTCTGCATCTATTTCGTACAGAAACAACTCCGACTCAGTCCGACACTCTCCAGAAGCATCGACCAGTCACTAATATTGAAGCCAATCCTATCCGAAGCTCAGAAACACTACATTTATTATATAGAATATATATGTATATATTAATTTATTTTAGCATCATACTTAATTATAAGATACTAATTTTAGATCAAATGAATTAGATATAACTTTTCAAGTTTTACTTTTTATAAAACTAATCTGTATTGATAGAAAATAAAATCAACTAAGTTAATTTTAAGTCATTGAATTTTAATATTACTTGATCTATAACATCCGGCCGGTTCGATTAAAACCGGACTGGTTCATTGGTTCGGTGGTTGCCTGTTCAAACAGTTCAAAATGGCTTTTTGACTTATTTAGATTAAAGGGTTGAACCGAATGTGAGACCCCAGATAGTCCTATATCTATAACACTATATTAAACCCCGATTTCTTATCCAACGTGGCACAAGCTCCGTCATTAGCGAGACCTAATTAATTTCCAACATGGCCCCACCAATCTCTCTGTTTTCTTTTCTCCGCCGAACGGAGGGAGTTCCACCCCCTCGCATTCCACAGCGGTTCTCTCTCTCTCTCTCTCTCTCTCTCTCTCTCTCTCTCTCTCTCTCTCTCTCTCTCTCTCGATGCTGCAGTTTTTTTGGCTCTCCCTCTCCCTAGGCTACTTTGCCTCTCTGGTGATGATGGTTGGAAAAACCCTAATCTCTTCTTCCTACATCTCCTGGTTTAGCAATGGAGAGATCTGCATAGCTATGAGATGTATATTGTTGAGCCTCTGATTCTCAAAATTAGGGGTGTATGAGAGGTATATGGCTTCATTGGTGTTCCTTGAGGCGATCGCATTGGGCTTTCCTTAAATTTGAGGCGATTGCATTTGGGTAAGATTGTTATATTTTAAATTTATTTTATTTAAAATGTTATTTTTATTGAATTATGTATACCGATAGAATCGAAAAATAGCAGTCTATTAAATCATAGATTATTGTAATTAAACTGAGTTGCTTAAAAGTTTTTTTTTACCACTCATTTACTAATAAGGATGTGAGTACTAAGTTGGAACAATATTTTCTTCCAAAATAGGCATCGTGTGTAGCCATATATCTCTATACCATAAATCTATGGGTATTTGGGTTTGAAATATGAATGAAAGCGCAGTCTGTACGCTTACAAGTCTATTAAGTTATTTAAAAATCGAAACATTAAGGTTGAATGATGAAAATGGAAAGTAGAGGTTTGAGATTAACAGTGCAATTTACCTCCTTGTCTTTCTACTACACACAACTCCTATGCGATCATCGGCGGAGACAGAGGTGGTGCAATCAAGCATCTTTATCATCCTCACAGCAACGCTCGCGATCGTTGTAGACTTACAAATAGCACTCTTAAAGAATCGACTTTTGTAAGAATTGCTTTGAATCATATAGGGACAACAATCTTATGGGAACATATGTTGCCACGGGAAGGTATGTATATTTCTAAATTATTTTATTATCCTTTGCTATATATTCTTCATGTTTTCCATATGGGATTTAATTAATTTATTCGATATTATAGCTTTTTCTAAATTATCTCCTTACATGATTGGAATATGGTTGATTGAAGAATATATTTGGTTGTATGTACAATGCTTTGCTAAAAATCTCCTTCCTTTACATATTTATCAGAATACTGGTCAATAGCATTTTAGTCCATAAATAAAAATTTCAGGGCGAAATTCAAAAGAAAAAAAGGAAGATCAAAGATACACGAAAAAAATAAAGGACTATTTTTTCAACAACCCAAACTAGCTAGGCATTGAAGTTGCTACATGATATTCTCTAAGCTGCTTCATAAGGTTGAAAATATTTGAACTTAAGTGGTTTGCTTATTTGAAGTACCGTGTTCAGTTTTCTTTTCATTGTTTATATACAGTCTGCTTATTAAATTAAGAACACTGATTATTATATAGTTTTGTTTTGTTGCTTTTACTTTGCTTTATATTTTTTTGCCTTAGCTTTATAGGTTGTTGTAAGAAGCTTCCCATTAACACTTCAGGCATGTGCAGCTTTGTGGAATGTCTCTTTTGGTATCTCTTATAATAAGCTTTTGAATAAAAAGTCTCTCCAACTACTCCATACACGGTGAGTTTAACAATGAATTTATTTACTTTTAAACTATCTCTTTTTTCTATAGCAATATAGCTTAGAAGAGCAGTATTTAATAATGAATTTTTGCATTTTACATCTTGCTAAGTTTTTAGAATTTTTCTACAAGCTATGATGATCTAGCCCCTTTTACAACTTGGATCTTTTTTCTAATTATGGATGCATACATTTTTTAGTGTTGATTTACGATTCGGCTTAGGATTCTGATGATTAGTTTATTCTAGGTCCTTTTTGAATTTTATTGTGATGGCTAGGCCAATTTTGAATGATATGCTCTTTCGTAGATGACCATTTGTAGTCATTTCTTAGGCTTCGTTTGGTATTGAGGTCTACCTGACATTATTAGATAAAATGGAGTTAGGAAAAAAATATATAGGGATATACTTCTGCGTTCTCCGGTGAGATCGCGGAAAATATATCATAACCGATTTATCGTAATATGCGGAACGCAATATTACGTACGGAAACAAACATGGTATTTTTTCATCGTACTTTATCACCGCACGTGACACAATCTCTCGCAACCCCAAACGAAGGCTTAGTCCACCAGAGTGGTTAATATTAATCATAGTAATTGTATTTCTCTCTATATGGATTGCATGGGTTTAATATCTCTAGGCCTTTTTTTTTTTTTTTAATGAGAATTTGTCTATTGGCATATTATAGCCAGGGAATCATATTTGTTTTCTAGGTTCTTTGCAGACTTTGAATATCTGATATCTAATATATGGCCTAATATGAGCCGTATCATGTTTCTTTTTTTTTTTTCTTTTTTGAAGAAATCTTTTTGCTCTTTGATGTGTACTCTAACTATTTTCTTTTCTCAACCTTTATGATGATGTAGGAGAAGATTCGTTAAATTTCACAACTTACTTGAGGATTAACACAGCTACGTGGAAAATAAAGTTTCAATCTCTTTTTCTCCAAATGCCTGCGACTTTCTTTTGCAATTTGATAGTGCTATAATTTAATTTTGCTGGTTTGGTATTAGTTTAATAAATATACTAGGCTGACAATGTGGTCTAGAAATATATTACGAACACATTCGTAGAATTGATGTACAGATTTGGTATTAGCCCTTTTCCTTTTCTTTCTTTGGCTTTTTTTGGTATTGCTTTGAATCAAATGTGGCACAACAATCTTGCCGAAACAGATATTTTGGGAAGGTATGTATATCTCTAAATTAGTTTAATATCCTTGCTATATTTCTTTATGTTTTTCTATGTTGGATTTAATTTATTTGCTATTATTACTTTTTTGTAATTTATCTCTACGTCACTGTAATATGGTTGATTGAAGTATGATTTATTTTTTTCTCTCTTTTTATGAGTCGTTGCCATAATTTTACTTATGCTTTAACAATAAATGCAACTTTTTTCATGAAAGCAAGTTTCTTCTAAACTAGAAAAAGAAAACTAGACGGCCATTTTGTATATACTTTCTACTATTTTGGTCAAAAATATTTTAGTTCATAAATGATATATAAAAGAAGTATAGTATCTTAAAAACTCCAACTGTCATATAATGATAAATATATCCTTTCATCTGGAGCTCTATCTCACTTGAATAATATATTTACTATTATTTTCAAGGGCATATCTCTTTTCTAAACATTAAGTAGCAATTGTTGACCATTTTTCAATTCTAGAATGCATATATCAAAATTTGTTGTAATGTTGTCGTCGATATGGACGAAGAAATCAATAGTGAGGCACAAAAGGTAGCTTGATATAGGTGGTGAATTGATATTTAGTAACTATCCCTTTATGACTGCTTTCTCTTCATGATTGATTTTTAATAATAGCCGCATTACTTGGTATCTAAGCTTATTTATTAATTAATTTATTACTTTTTTTAAAAAAAAATTGCCAATTAATGTTGAATGTTGATTATGATATTATTTGACTTAATTATTATATAGATTGTCCAATTCTCAGTTTCTTTGCATCGGTAGCATTCTTTGATACTCAACGCACTCAGTGTATTGTCATGTAGACTGAGCCGTTATATTGGAGAAGTTTCAACTTTTTTTTTTTTGTTTACTTGGAATAGCTTTTTTTGCTTAGGCTGATGGCAATTTATGACGTGTGATTTACACCGATGCTAATATAATCAAATTTTTTAAAAAATATTTAAATTATTTTGTCTCTTATTATATATTTATGAAAAAGTGTAATCTGTCTTATTCTTTTTTTATTTTATATTTAGTATGCAAATTGTGATTCATAGTTTTTATTACGATTTTATTTTTTATTTGCATTATTTCTAAAAACTTTTGAACATGTGTTTCTTTCTATTCTTCAATTTATATTGCAAAGACAACAAGAAGTAGCAACAGAGCAGGTACACCAAATGAACTACGAAACACCAAGCCAAAGATAACAACACATATTAAAAGATATACAATTAAGGAGGCAATAGATCAGCACAGCTTTTGGTCTATTAGTATACTTATTTTTCTTTTTAGTTATTGTTGTTGTTATTTATGACTCTTACCTTTTTTTCTTCCGCATTACTTTACTACTGTTTACTCTTTTATCCTTCTTATCCTTTTTATATCATTGCTATAAACGTAATTTATTTTTTCTTATGGTTTAGTCTTTACTTTTTTCTTTATTCTTATACTTCTATTGATGCTGCTTCGTCTTTATCAACCTTTTTTTTTGTTTCTATTCTTCTCTTATTTTTCAGCTCTCCCCATATTTTTTTATTCATTCACTACTATGGAATTGACCCGCCGCATCGCGCGGGTATCTTCACTAGTATAAGATATAATAGGGTTAAAACTCTTAATCCGGCTTAAGTATTTTGGGTGGTGGTTAGGCCCAAGAGGCTAAAAGAGTTAAGCGTGCTAAGACGGGAGTAGTCCTAGGATGGGCGACCCCCTAATCCAATTACCAGCCGAAAGTGTGAGATGGGTCTCGGCTGAGTCAAGATTGTACAGCTGAAAGAGCGAGACTCTCATGCTGTTGACTATTGTGGGTACAGTGCGGTTCTCCCACAAGGTCGGTTTAGGCTAGCGAGACGAGTCTCACATCGTCTGGTACTTGTAAGTCTGAGTATGACGGAAACGTCAGGGCTTAAAAGAGGAAAGATTGTGTCCCCAGATAGTTCTATATATAAAATATAATAGGGATAAATTCTTAATCCGGCTTAAACATTTTGGGCGGTGGTTAGGCCCGAGAGGTTAAGAGAATTAAGCGTGTTAGGACGGGAATAGTCCTAGGATAGGTGACTCCCTGAGAAGTTGGGGTGTCACACTAAACTACTTTATAGACAAGATCACGATCGAACCGGTTGAACCGGCCAAGTTTTTAAATTATTGCTTACCAGGAATTCACTATGTCTATTTGGGTTTGTTTTTTCTTTTGGTAAAATGTATAGAGGTCCCCTTGAACTTTTCCTCTTTTGTAAGTAGATATCTAAACTTTTAATTTTGGCATTTAGATTTTCTAAATTTTATCAAGTAGTTCAACATAGCCCTCTTCTTAAATAAGCTTACTTACTACACTTTCATTTAATCGGATGTCAATCATATAATTCTGTAAGATTTTAAAATAAAAAATCTATTTTTTCACTTCTAATTTTGATAATTAAGTTTGATAATCAAACAAATCGTTGAATCAAACTTCAATTAATTTTTATTACTTTTTTTTGCATGTTAGAATATAAAACATAATTTTTTTTTTTGAATATTTATAAAACTATATACAATACATACGACAAGAACGATAGTGTAATCAATAACTTAAATTGGAGAGAAGGATTTATTGAACTATTTCATAAAGTTTTAAGAAATCTAATTGTCAAAATTTTAAAGTCCAGATGTCTGTCTACAAAAAAGCTAAAGTTCATAGGACCATTGTATACTTTTCTCTTTTTCTATTTTTTTGATGGTATCAATTTGGTTAATATTGCTTTAACAATTCACACTTTTAAGCCAGTGGAGGCTATATAGCCAATGTGAAATAATGCCCCTCCACATTTAATATTGATGTTTACTTTTCTCTTTATTTTATCTGCATCAATTTCTCCTTCCTTTCATGTTTCTTTCTTTATTTTAATTTTTTTTTTATCTTTTATCAAAACATCTAGAATTAGTAGGCAGGATGTCAGCTATTAATCTTCATTTTTGTCATTAGTGAATAGTGAATGCAAAAAGTCAAAACTTTAGAATCCTTGCAACCAGGGGAATTTAGATTTGACTTTAATATCATATTAGCGAAGGAGCCCGCGATTCGCCATGGGTAAAAATGTAAGGACTGAGATTTTTACAGTATAGCTAAACTCTCAGTTGACGATGTTTTTGTGTGTAATTTAATTACAAAAGCACTCGTCAAATTTTGGGAGAAATCGAGTTAAAACGGAGATTCTACGCGATTTCCAAGTTTCACTTAAAGTGAATAGTAACTCGATTTTCCGGAGAAGCCACGGTGTGAAGTTGGCTTCAGGCTCGTATCGGACTCCGTTCCTAGCGGTCCAATAGCTCGTTTCGACCGGTTCAGCTGTTCTGGAACTAATGGCGCTGATGGATTTTTGAGTTTGACTCACGGATTTCGAGAAAATCCAAAATTACATGTTTTATATGTATTTTTGTGTTATTCATTCTGTTGGAATGAAAGGTTGGATTTTGTCACGAATCCGTGGTCGATCGAGGTAAACCAAAATCGTAACTTTGTTGTCTCCGAGGTGCTGATCGCACTGGTACAATCCGTTCGCAAATCTGACGGACGGATCTACGGAGATCGCACGTTGATCGAGGAGAGGTCCGT
>NC_033621.1:19237325-19240915 GCF_001540865.1 Ananas comosus
GCTTGATCGCTCAAATTACATAAAATGATGAGATTTTATGTAATTAGAGGGTCTTTTATGCATTTGTGCTTTGCGTGGCTACTGTGGGCAGCGTGTGGGAGTTTGTAATGACCGCTGGACTGATTGTCCATGGTCCATTAGCTTTCGCAGAAATCGGTAGGTCGATTTCTGTGCGTTTTTCGGCGAAATTCTCCGAAAGAACGCGGTTTCGGTTCGGATTCTTTCCGACGGTGTTTGGTTGCTTCATGTTTTGTCGCTGAGCCTTGTTGGCTGGTCACCATCATCACTTTGTGGGTTCGGTGATGATGTGTAAGACCCCAGATAGTCCTACATATAAGATATAATAGGGCTAAACTCTTAACCCGGCTTAAGCATTTTGGGTGGTGACTAGACCCAAGAGGTTAAGAGAGTTAAGTGTGCTAGGACGGGAGTAGTCCTAGGATGGGTCCCTGGGAAGTCGGGGCGTTACAGCGGTATCAGAGCCAATTACCAGCCGGAAGTGTGAGATGAGTCTCGGCTGAGCCAGAGTCTGGATGACGGGCTAGCGAGACGAGTCTCACATCGCCTGGTACTTGTGAGTCTGAGCCTGACGAGGACGTCAGGGCTTAAAGGAGGGGAGATTGTGAGACCCCAGATAGTCCTATATATAAGATATAATAGGGCTAAACTCTTAACCCGGCTTAAGCATTTTGGNAATAAAGGTTTCCGTGTAGGGAACAGTTTTCAAAAGAATTTTCGTGAATTTCTATTTAAACACTGAATGTAAAACTGTGATGTGAATGGTGAATGTGTGAATGTATAGTTATCTTTATATTCATTTGGTTGTGGTTGTTTCCTGGCTATACTCTTGTACTTGTGTGACGCCGTGCAAATACAGGGGAAACTCTGTCCGTGTGAACAGTGGATTTCCTGTATTTGTGGCGGATCTGGCATACCCTGGGATCAGGTTTGCAAAAAAAAAAAAAAAAAAAAAAAAAAAAAATATTTCCGCTGTGTTTTTAACCTAAAAGGACCCCGGGGCGTGACAAAAAATTATAGGAGTAATTAATTAATGATAAGAGAATATCAAATATTCTCTTGTGTATCTCACTTGCTATAGTCATCAAAGGTTCCTCACTATTAGTAGCGGGGATGGAATTGATGACGCCTTCTTCGGCGACGGTGATAGTGAAGATGACGACGATCCCTTTGGCCACGACGGATGGAGGAAATGGGCGTGCATTAGTGAGAGAGGGAGGAAGGGAAGGAGGGGACGGTGTATAGGATTGTAGATGGTAGCGAATTGTTTGGATGCATTATTAGAAGTCTGGTGGAGGGAAGGAAAAGAATGATAATGAATTAATCGGAGAGAGGGAGCGAGGTAAGGATTATAGATTGCATGGAAATATTTAGATGCATTAATTGAAAGTTTAGTAGTGAGAACGTTTAGATGTATTAGTTAAATATATTAATTAAAAGTTTGATGAAGGGAATGGGACAAGTCAAATGCCGGTGAGGGTGAAGGACAACTTGCCACGTGGCAAAAAATATTTGAGATTGAAAATTTGGCAGTGAAAACATTTAGATATATTAATTAAATGAGAAATGATTCGGCACTTTATTATTAAAAAAATAAAATAGATCTTAACCGTTGATTAATAGAGGATAAAGTTGTAATTTTAACATTCAGCAGGTAAAAGAGTTACATCATTCGAGGTTATTTTGGTAATTAAACTATAGAACATTTAAAGAAACTTTTAATTGATATCCTAAATTTATGCATTAATTTGCACTAATTTGAAAAATTAATTGATTACCCTAATTTAGCCATTAATTAGGCATTAATTTAGGCATTTACTTTACAAATTTTAGTGTTTCTAAAATTTAGGCATTAATTTAAATTATAGAAATTTTAGAAATAGTTCTATTTCTAAATATATTGAATTTAAATATTAAATATTAAATATTTAAGATTAAAAAATTGAAATTTAAGTTAGAGGAATTTTGTATTATTGTTTAAAAAATTTCTAATGTCGGTGGTTATTTCAATTAAACATACTTAATATGTTTAAGAAATTTTTAAATTCCTATAATTTAGACATTAATTTTGCATCACTTATTTAAAAAAATTTGAATGTAGGTAAAAAAATTATAAATTAAATGTATTTAATATTGTTAAAAAAATTTAGAATTGTTCTACTTTAGACATTAATTTTGTATCATTATTTTAAAAAATTTGTAATGTTGGTAAATATTTAAATTTAACATATTTTATATGTTTAGAAAAATTATGAATTCATCTTAGACATTAATTTTGTATTAATAATTTTAAAAAATTGAATGTGGGCAAATATTTCAATTCAACATATTTAATATGTTTAAAAAAATTTAAGAATTTTTCTAATTTAGATATTAATTCTTTATCACTATTTAAAAATTTTAATATGGATAATTGATTACAAATATAAGGTATACTTCAAATTTATTCTTAGAATAGAATTGTATGAACAAAATTAATTTAAATTTTAATAGTAAAAATTGATCTTTTAAAATAATAAGATTATGTATTGTAATTTAAAATATAAGCTGAAAACAAATAAAATTTGAAGTTTAGAACTTAAAAGGAAAATAGAAACCTCCAATAAATTTAAATAGTGTAGTGCAATTTAAACTTATCAATAAATAAGTTTAGACTGTATAATTTAAATTTTAAGTTTGTAATAAATTTCCACCATAGAGTTTTACTAGAGTAAACAAAATTAGAAATGTCGATAAATTAAATAAATTTATATTAAACAAGTCTAGGCTATTTGAATATTTTACCAATTTGATCAGTCCAATTAATTTGATTTATTAAATTGATTTTGACTCTTATTTTTAAAATTTTTCAATTTTTACTTGATTTTTTAAATTTTAGTTTGTTACCTTTTGGTTTACAATTAACTTCTTAACTTTTTATTATTCATTTTAATTAAATTAGTATCAATGATTTAAAACCGGATTGAACCGATTGATTCGACTTATCAGACTTTAAACTATTCTATCAAGATCTGATTTCAATCTATTAAACTGAATAAGACTAAGAACAATAGGGAACTGTTAAAGATAATAAACGTTTTAAACAGAATGACATTTTAACTGTTAGAGCTAATAAATATTTTAAATATAATTTTAAACATAAAAATTAAAAAGATTAGGATTACTGTTTAGAAAAAATTGGTTAGGAATTTGAATTCGAACCCGACTAACAATGGCAAAACCAATTTCCGAACTTGATGGATATATTTCAAAAATCCATATCTAAATCCGAAACTGACTAATTTTTTGAAACTCAAACTCGAAGATCGGAACCGGTAGCAATTATTTCTCTTTACCATATTTCAAAATATTTTATATTAAATTTAATTTTTTAAAATATAAATTCGAATATAATATTAAATTTTATATATGATTCGGGTCGGATTCAAGATGGGTATAGGCAAAATTCATAGTTGGTCCACAAAATAATCTTACGTTCTTGTTGTTAAATAATTTGAAACTTTTCTTATATGAAATGCCAAAATATGAGAGGAAAGATAGAGAGAGAAAAAAGAAACAAAGAGAGAATAAAA
>NC_033621.1:19241134-19343054 GCF_001540865.1 Ananas comosus
GTCGTCGGAAACTGTGGAGGAGAGTCAGAGAAGAAAAGAAAAGAAAAATGCAAAAAAAAAAAAGTCACAGCCCGGCCTTAGGGGGATCGGAGGCGAGGAAGGTGGGGGCGACGCCGCTCTGTCTTCGCTGCTCTCTAGGAAGAGAAAGAAAAAAAAGAACGAGAGAAAAAAAAGAAAAGAAAAAGGTATAAGGGCACCTCCGCTCCGTCTTCGCCGCTCTCTGGGAAGAAAAAGAAAAAAGAACGAGAGAAAAAAAGAGGAGAGAGAAAGAGGAAAGAGAAAAAGATATAAGGGTATTTTGGTCAGTTTGCTGAAAAAGCGGACCGAATCTGCAAAAGCCAAAAAGATGGGCCGATTTTGCAAAAGTCTAAAATAAGTGGATTTTTTATGCAAATTGGCCTAGAGTTTTACTAGAGTAAACAAAATTAGAAATGTCGATAAATTAAGTAAATTTATATTAAACAAATCTAGGCTATTTGAATATTTTATCAATTTGATCAGTCCAATTAATTTGATTTATTAAATTGATTTTGACTCTTATTTTTAAAATTTTTCAATTTTTACTTGATTTTTTAAATTTTAGTTTGTTACCTTTTGGTTTACAATTAACTTCTTAACTTTTATTATTCATTTTAATTAAATTAGTATCAATGATTTAAAACCGGATTGAACCGATTGATTCGACTGATCAGACTTTAAACTATTCTATCAAGATCTGATTTCAACCTATTAAACTGAATAAGACTAAGAACAATAGGGAACTGTTAAAGATAATAAACATTTTAAACAGAATGACATTTTAACTGTTAGAGCTAATAAATATTTTAAACATAATTTTAAGCATAAAAATTAAAAAGATTAGGATTACTGTTCAGAAAAAATTGGTTAGGAATTTGAATTCGAACCCGCTTAACAATGGCAAAACCAATTTCCGAACTCAATGGATTTCAAAAATCCATATCCAAATTCAAAACTGACCAATTTTTCGAAACTCAAACTCGAAGATCGAAACCGGTAACAATTATTTCTCTTTACCATATTTCAAAATATTTTATATTAAATTTAAAATTTTAAAAATATAAATTCGAATATAATATTAAATTTTATATATGATTCGGGTCGGATTCAAGATGGGTATAGGCAAAATTCATAGTTGGTCCACAAAATAATCTTACGTTCTTGTTGTTAAATAATTTGAAACTTTTCTTATATGAAATGCCAAAATATGAGAGGAAAGATAGAGAGAGAAAACAGAAACAAAGAGAGAATAAAAATTTTGATAATATAGTAGAGATAAAATGACTAAAATATTGCTCATGTATTAAAAGACAAAAATACTCTTTTTTGACATACCTGGTAACCGGTACCTCTCCCAAAGTGACCTACTATTGCAAGTCACAATTTTAAGAAAATTAAATCTGAACCGTTGAATGGGAGTGAATGAACGGTAACGAAAAAAAAAAGTATAGAAGCGTTACTCTAATTAAATATATTAATTGAAAGTTTAATGAAAGGAATAGAAATGATCAAATGTTGATGAGGGTAAAGGACAACTTACTACTTGACAAAATATATTAAAAATTCATATAAGTTATGTAGTATCCTTTTATATATATATATATTTATATATATATTATATATATTATATGTATATAATTATTTAGTTATAGTATGCAAGTGCCCAGATGTATTATGTTATCTAATTAGGGGGGTTTGTACATGCTCATTAATTAAATTCCTCCTCTTGTTCTTGGAGCATACGCGAGAGGAGAGCTTGGGTTGGAGCGCTCGTCGGGTCGCTCGACGAGCGGTTGAGGACGTTTGTCGCCGTAGGTCGATAAGTAGGAGGCGGGCGAGGTGCGTTTCGCCGTGCCCTCGATAGCATCGGGTTGGATTCGCTTCGATCGTCGAACGTCAGACATGATTTCGGCTCGTATCGGCTGGAAGGAGTAGGATTTGACGGGTTTGAGTTGTTGGATTCAGCGATTTCGGGAAGGAATCACGAAAGGCCTTATTTGCTGGATTTGGTGGAAGGTTTTCTAGGTCGCTATATCCTATTTCTTTCTGCTGCGTCGTTTTTGGGACACGATTGATGTTAAAATATGGTTTTCTATGTTTATCCGTGAGGTGTTGTCGCGAGTTCGCGTGGGCTGCGCCGAGCTTGACAGGACTCGGTGCTTTCACAATCGGGTAATTTTCGATTAATGTGGGTTAATCATCGGATGTATTCTAAGTTCCTATAATTATAGACATGTAATTGTGGAATATCTTGTTTGTTGGCGCATTGACTCTTTCAGTGATTAGTGTATTGGTAATAATTGTAGAATGGAGCTAGATATTATCTTTGATAATTATAATGTTGGGACCTTTGCGGATAGACTTTAGGAGAACTCGCGATTTGATCAGTCATATATTTAAAATTGACACTGATTTAGCTCTAAGGAGGCGTATGTTTAGTTTGTAATTAGCGTATCCTTAGTGGTGTATCCGATAGTTTAGCTCAGTTACATCGTGCGGCAGACGCGGTATTTTACAGTGCCGTTCAGAGCTGTTCCGGACTGTTGGGTGCCGTCGGTGATATGTTGACGGTGATGGACCGGATGCTTTTTGGCGTCGGTTGTGGAGGGACAGTTATCCTATTGAGTTGTCTTGACCAGTTTGAAGTCGTTACTGACTGTGGCTTTTGAGAGCCGAATTGAGTGACAGAGATACGCTGCATACTCGGTTGGGTAGCTCCCACGAGTGCCACTCCGGAGACGGGCGCTGTGCTTTCGCGTTAGCGTCGCTCATGCCGGTTGGACTTGCTCTCCACGGACTAGTAGTGTGGAGGTAGCTGGATAATCACAACCGGGCAGTGACGGGTGTGTTCACAGTCCCAGGGACGGGTATGCTTACAGTTCCGATTGGATTGGGTCAGATTTGACATTTCCTACAGTTGGTTAGTATAGAGCATGATAGTGTAGTGATTCATAGCGGTAGATTTTATTCCTGTATTTACTACTATCCTGGCTCCCTTCTGTAGATTTAGTGGGTGGACCGATGTTGTTTAGGGCGGCACCCACTGAGGACTAGTTTTTACAGTAGTTCTCACGCCCAGTCGTTACCCCTGTTTTGCAGAGCCACAGGTTTCGGCTGCTGCGCCTTCCGCGGATCAGGATCGAGGCAAGGGCGTCGCGAGTTAGAGCCCTACCCGACGAGCTGAGCTAGAGGCACTCCTACTGCAGGTAGACGTTTTGTTTCGAGTTTATGTACATAGCATACTTAACTCGCCAGTGCGAGTAGCTCTGTATTTTGGATTTGGGCTATGTACATGAAACTCAGTTTGTTTAGTATTTGTCTACTCGAGCAGCTCTATACTACTGTTTGTAGTATTGTATGTTTACAGGTACTGTTGTCGCTTTGTATACAGGAGAAATTCCTTTGTATACGGCGGATTTGTCGACGTGCCCGGGGAACGAGACATCCGGGGCGTGACAATAGTTCACACAGAGGGAGCTGACCTGACGGCAGCCGCCGGTGCGTGTGGAGTTATGAAGGACTATGGACATTAGTATTCAGTATATCCCGGCAGGGCGACATGTGCCTGTGGCAATGCGGTTGAGCAGAGGAATATCAGTGCAGAGCCTGAGTTTAGTATCACCTGAGCAGTAAGACCCCCTACTCGAGGGAGCTTCAGCGGTGTGGGATCGAGATGTACCCCCTGAGTCTACGGCGGAGTGCTGAGCGTCTCTAGTTTTACAATCACCCGTGTTGGATAGATCAGAGAGAAACAGAGTGAGAGATCCGTACTTGTTGAGGATTAGAGAGCAGCTAGACAGGGGCATGCTGCAGGGTTTCTGCTTTAGACAGTTCAGGAGTACTACGGTACAGGACCGACTGTGTGTGCCTTGTGATTTTCTGAGATTCGAGTATACATTCTGAGAGAGGCTATTTGTTCTCTGTATACGGTTCACCCTGGGGAACCAAGATGTATAAGGAATCTTACGGCACGGTTCTGGTGAGCTTGGCAATGGAAGAGGGACATTGCAGATTTGTGTTCAGGTTTCGACTTGCCAACAGGTGAAACGAAGCAATCAGGTGCCTGTGGCAAGCTTCAGAGTCTGCAGGCCCGAGTGGAAGTACGGTAGTACATCACGATGGATTCGCGTGTGGATTGCCTAGAGCGCAGTGTGCTACGACGGCAGATTTGGGTGATAGTGACAGACTTTACCAAGTCGTGCTCACTTACCTACCGGTTCCACTACTAGTCCACGCAGAGATACTCGCGCAGCTATACTGGATGAGATGTTTATGCTGCACCGTGACGTGCAGTGTCGATTGTTGTCAGACAGAGACCGAGCGTTTGTTATCCTTAGTGTTTGGGGACTTCAAGCCGCCTTGGGCACTCAGCTGCCATTTTAGCACGGCTCCAGCCCAACAGACAGATGGTCAGTCGAGCGACCATACAGACTCTAGGGACATGCTGAGGGACGCGTCTCTAGTATTTTGAGGAGGGTGATATCGACAATTGTGAGGACTGGTTGAGTTTGCGTACCAAAACAGCTATCAAACAGCAATTCAGTGCTCTCGTTGAGGCGATGTATGGACGCAGATGTCGATCCCCCTATTTCTGGGAGCGATGTGGCCGTGAGCCGGTAGGACACTTGGACAGGGACATCTACTTGAGCTTGAGGAAAAGGGTGAGAGTTGCTTCGACGACACCTTTTAGAACCAGAGCGCGCCAGAGGAGAGCTACGCGATACCAGGAGACGAGACTTTAGAGTTTCAGATTGAGAGATCACTGGTTTTCTCAACGCTCGTCGTCCACAGAGCGATACGCGATTTGGGGTACATGGAAAGCTCAGTCACGTCTTTGTTGGGCGGGCCGTGTTATCGAAGATATTGACACGAGTTGGACTGGTCTTGCTTACGAATGAGCTCTAGCCCGGCGACTTGCTGGCCTCCACGATGGTTTTCAGTCTCAAGCTTTGAGAGATTCATTTCGATCCTCTCACCGGTGATCGACTTTTACCACTCGAGATTGGCAGAGGTATCTGAGATTACGAGGAGCGGACCCGTTGCGGATTCTGCTCGGAGGCACGAAAGAATTACCGCAACCGGCATCATTTCCGTATGTTGAAAGTTGCCAGTGGAGCATATCGAGAGCGGGAGCGCATTGGGAAGCTGAGACAGATGAGATGAGCGAGTATCTTTACCCAACTTGTTTGATCTTTTCAAGTTGAGTATGTGCTAAGTTTCGCGGACCGAAACTTTTGTCAGTGGAGGGACGAATGATATATATCTGATTATATATATATATATATATATATATATATATATTATTATATATATTATAATATATATATATATTATATATATATAATAATATTATATTTTTTTATATTAATGCCCCACGATAGCCCCCATGCATGTATTTCATGCTTAGTCTAATTAGGGGTTGTACATAGCCTCCTTAATGGAAATTATCCTCCCTCTTCTGTCTCTGGAGCCAAGCGGAGGAGGAGGCAGTGGGATGGAGCGGTTCGTCGCCGACATCGCATCGCCGAGCCGTCTTGAGCGCACGTCTGTGTCGCGTAAGCGTCGCGTGGAGGCCGGCGACGAGGGTGACGTTTTCGCCGTCCTCGCACGTCACACCGGCTTGTGATTCGCTGTCGATCTTCGACCGGTCAGTGTTGTTCGGCTGCGTATTAGCGTAGAACGTCGGTATTTCAACGGGGATTAGGTTGTTGGATTCAGGAATTCGACGGAACCGAAATCCACGAAAGCCCTTATTGTGCTGGATTTGTGTGTGAAGGGTTTTTCTTAGGTCGTATCCCTATTTCTTCTGCTGCTGTGTTTTGGGCAGAATTTGAATGCTTACTTATGTGATTTCTATGTTATAACCCGTGCGAGCGTTCGTTGTCGCTGGTTCGGGACTGCGCCAGCTGTTGATACGGAACTCCGGTGGCACCTTCTTCACCATCGGTGATTTGCGATAAGGTGGGGTTAATCATCGGTGTTACTCCTAAGTGGCTATGATAATCGACATGTAATTTGGAATATCTTGTGTTGGCGCAATTGCTCGAGGTTCCATTGATTTAGTTATCGGTTAATTATCTGAATTGGAACTGAGTTATTATCTTTGATATATATATAATAATGTTTGGACTTGATAAGATTTAGGAGAAAACTCGCGATTATATCGTCATATATTTGAAACTAAACCTGATTTAGCTCTAGAAGCTCATGTATTATTGTATACGTGTAGCAGTATCCTATAGGTGAGTATTTTGTTAATTTTTTTTTTTTTTTTTTTTTTTTTTTTCCAAGATAGTTTAGCTTTCAGTTACGTCGTGCCAGGGAGATGCGAGATTATTTTTACCAGTAGGTTCAACTGTTCCGGTACTGTTGGGTGCCGTCGGTGTTCGTTATGACGGATGGACCACGTATCGCACTTTTGGGGCTCGATTGTGACGAGGCACGTTACTATTGGTTGTTAGACCAGTTTGAGTCCGCGTTTGACTGGACTTTGCTTTTGAGAGCGTTAGCTGCGCTCGACAGAGATACGCCCTGTATACTCGGTTGGTAGCCCACGAGTACCACTCCGGGAGACGAGCGCCTGTGCTTTCGCAGTTAGTGTCGTCATGCCGGATTGGACTTGCTTCACGGTATAGTAGTGTGGAGGCTAGCTGATAATCACCACGGGCAGTGACGCGGTGCTGTTCACCAGTCCCAGGGACGGGTCATGCTTACAAGTTTACATTGCGATGTGGGCAGATTTGCATTTCTACAGCTTGGTTAGTATAGAGCATCGAGTGTAGTGCATTCATAGCGGCTAGATTTTATTCCTGTACTTTACTACTATTCTCGGCTCCCTTCTGTAGATTTAGTGGGTGGACCGATATTGTTTAGGCGCGGGCACCACTGAGGACTACTTGTTTTTACAGTGGAGTTCTCCCACGCCCAGTCGTTTACCCTGTTTTGCAGAGCCCACAGGTTTCGGCCTTCTTCTTCTTCTTCTCTCTCTAGAAAATGTAGGGAGAGGGTGAGAATGAGAGAATGAGAGAGGGAAGAGGAGGAAATGGCTAATAAGCCCATCTAATGTAACAAAATCCAGTGAGGCCCCTCAAAAATCCAAAATTGCATCAGCCCGAACTGGGCAGTTTTCGCCCAGAGGGACCGGTCTCTCCCCAGCAGGGACCGGTCTCTCGCTGCGAACCCGAAAAACCAGCGTTCGGGAACCGGTCTCTCCCTGCGCGGGACCGGTCTCTCACTGCGAAGACGCGTTCGGGAACCGGTCTCGCCTGCCAGGGACCGGTTGCCTCAGGCTGCCTCAACACTGCTCACTGGGGGGACCGGTCTCTCCCTCCAGGGACCGGTCCCCGAGAGTAAAAACTCTCAGGACTTGTCCAAAGTTCCAGTTTTCGAACTTTTCGGGTCGGGGAACATTTTACAACCCTCCACCAAGTGTGGAAAAGCTCGAAATACAACCAAACACTCGAACCTCCCAATTTGCAAAGGTCCAGTGTGTTACAGGGCAGGTGCTACGGATGTGGTCAGCCGGGACACATGAGGGCAGCTTGTCCCCGAGCAACGTCTCCAGCACCATCATCAGCTTCAGCACCACCATCACCATAGCAGTCTTACGGAGCAGCGCCGAGTTACCGCCAGGAGGACAGATCGTCTGTGCCGCGGTCGAGTGAGCGGCGACAGCAGGCTCCGAGTGGCAGAGTCTACGCAGCTCAGGTGGAGGAATCTACAGTAGCCGACCGAGTGGTGGCAGGTATCACTTTGATTTCTGGCATTAGAGTTCGCACTCTTTTTGATACCGGTGCATCGCATTCCTTTGTTAGCCGAGCATTTGCACAGTTACATGGTCTAGAGTTAGGAGCGTTGTCTCAGGCACGAGAGGTGCAGATCCCAGACCATGTTTTGCCTGTGGTGGAGTGTTGTTGGTCATGTCCGGTGCAGCTAGACTCGTGGATTATGCCCGCAGACCTGTTGGTGTTAGGGCGGCTGCAGAACTTCGACGTTGTGCTCGGTATGGATTGGCTGGCGCGGTACTATGCTACGATCGACTGTGGAGTGAGGACGGTGACGTTCCGTGAGCCAGGCCAGGAGTTCACTTTCAGAGGCTGTAGGAGCACGCTGTTTGCTACTTGGATATCTTTGGCGAGGGCTCGATAGATGCTAAGTAGTGGGTGTCTCGCTTTTCTAGCGACTGTTGTGGAGATACCTACGGCGGCGCCGGGACTTGAGGACATCCCAGTAGTCCGCGAGTTTCCGGACGTGTTTTCCTCCTGAGTTGACGACGTTGCCGCCGGAAAGGGAGATTGAGTTTGTGATTGATGTAGTTCCTGGAACTGCACCAATCTCAAAGGTACCTTATCGGATGGCGCCGGCAGAGCTGAGAGAGCTAAAGGCACAGCTTCAGGATCTGATGGATAGAGGGTTTGTGAGACCCAGTGTGTCGCCTTGGGGAGCGCCGGTGTTATTTGTAAAGAAGAAGGATGGTTCGCTCAGGTTATGTGTGGATTACTGGAAGCTGAATAAAGTGACCATCAAGAATAAGTATCCCTTGCCGCGTATTGATGATTTGTTTGATCAGCTGCAGGGATCTTATGTCTTCTCGAAGATTGATCTCCAGTCAGGTTACCACCAGCTGAGGGTGAGGGCCGAGGATGTTCCCAAGACGGCTTTTCGGACTCGGTACGGGCATTATGAGTTCACGGTGATGCCTTTTGGATTGACGAATGCCCCTGCCGCATTCATGGATTTGATGAACAGAGTGTTCAAGCCGTTCTTGGATAGGTTTGTGGTAGTCTTCATCGACGATATCCTGATTTACTCCCGGAGTGATGCTGAGCATGAGGAGCACTTGAGGATTGTGCTACAGCTTCTGCGCGAGAAGAAGTTGTATGCCAAGTTAAAGAAGTGCGAGTTCTGGCTACGGGAGGTTGCTTTCTTGGGCCACGTGATTTCAGCTGAGGGCGTAGCAGTGGACCCGAAGAAGATTGAGGCGATTCGAGATTGGCCTAGACCGACGACGGTGACTGAGGTACGGAGCTTCCTGGGACTGGCAGGATATTACCGTCGGTTTGTGGAAGGCTTTGCGAAGCTTTCCACACCCCTCACACGCTTGACGCGGAAGGGGATTCGTTTTGTCTGGAGCGACGACTGTCAGAGGAGCTTTGACGAGTTGAGACTGAGGTTGACGTCGGCTCCTATCCTTGCCCTTCCGGTGATGGGGGATGGATTCGTGATCTACAGTGATGCATCGCACAGTGGACTTGGTTGCGTGCTGATGCAGCATGGTAGGGTGATTGCTTATGCTTCACGGCAATTAAAGGATTATGAGAAGAATTACCCTACGCATGACTTGGAGCTTGCCGCGGTGGTTTTTGCTTTGAAGCTCTGGCGGCATTACTTGTATGGCGAGCACTGCGAGGTCTTCACCGATCATAAAAGTCTCAAATATCTGTTCACACAGAGGGAGCTGAACCTGAGGCAGCGCCGGTGGTTGGAGTTATTGAAGGACTATGACATTAGTATTCAGTATCATCCCGGCAGGGCGAATGTTGTGGCAGATGCGTTGAGCAGGAAATCAGTGCAGAGCCTGAGTTTGAGGATCACTGAGCAGAGACCCCCTACTCGAGGAGCTTCAGCGGCTGGGACTCGAGATAGTACCCCCTGGGTCTACGGCGAGGCTGACGTCTCTAGTTTTACAATCCACTCTGTTGGATAGGATCCGAGAGAAACAGAGTGGAGATCCGTACTTGTTGAGGATTAGAGAGCAGCTAGACAGGGGGCATGCTGAGGGTTTTGCTTTAGACAGTTCGGGAGTACTACGGTACAGGGACCGACTGTGTGTGCCTGTGGATTCTGAGATTCGAGTATACATTCTGAGAGAGGCTCATTGTTCTCCTTATACGGTTCACCCTGGGGGAACCAAGATGTATAAGGATCTTAAGGCACGGTTCTGGTGGCTTGGAATGAAGAGGGACATTGGCAGATTTGTGGTTCAGTGTTTGACTTGCCAACAGGTGAAGACCGAGCATCAGGTGCCTGCTGGCAAGCTTCAGAGTCTGCCAGGGCCCGAGTGGAAGTACGAGTACATCACGATGGACTTCGTCGTTGGATTGCCTAGAGCGCAGTGTGGCTACGACGCGATTTGGGTGATAGTGGACAGACTTACCAAGTCTGCTCACTTCCTACCGGTTCAAACTACCTAGTCCAGAGAGATACTCGCGCAGCTATACCTGGATGAGATTGTTAGGCTGCACGGCGTGCCAGTGTCGATTGTGTCAGACAGAGACCCGAGGTTTGTATCCTAGTTTTGGAGGAGTCTTCAGACCGCCTTGGGCACTCAGCTGCATTTTAGCACGGCATTCCACCCACAGACAGATGGTCAGTCAGAGCGGACCATACAGACTCTAGGGGACATGCTGAGGGCACGCGTCCTAGATTTTGGAGGAGGGTGATATCGACATGTGAGACTGGTTGAGTTTGCGTACAACAACAGCTATCAAACGAGCATTCAGATGGCTCCGTTTGAGGCGTTGTATGGACGCAGATGTCGATCCCCCCTATTTTGGAGCGATGTGGGTGAGCGGAGGACACTTGGACAGGACATTCTACTTGAGGCTGAGGAAAAGGTGAGAGTTGTTCGACGACACCTTTTGACAACCCAGAGCCGCCAGAGGAGCTACGCCGATACCAGGAGACGAGACTTAGAGTTTCAGATTGGAGATCATGTTTTCCTCAAAGCCTCGTCGTCCACAGGGATACGCCGATTTGGGGTACGTGGAAAGCTCAGTCCACGGTTCGTTGGCCTTTTCGAGATATTGGAACGAGTTGGACTGGTTGCTTACAGAATAGCTCTACCCCCGCGACTTGCTGGCATCCACGATGTTTTCCACGTCTCAGCTTTGAGGAGATTCATTTTCGATCCCTCTCACGTGATCGACTTTACTCCACTCGAGATTGGCGAGGATCTGAGATACGAGGAGCGACCGTTGCGGATTCTTGCTCGAGAGACGAAAGAATTACGCAACCGGATCATTCCGTATGTGAAAGTGCAGTGGAGCAATCACGAGGAGCGGGAGGCGACTTGGGAGCCTGAGACAGTGATGAGGGAGTCTTACCCAAACATGTTTGATTCTTAGAGTTGAGGTATGTGCTAAGTTTCGAGGACGAAACTTTTTGTAGTGGGGAGCATGTAGTATCCTTATATATATATATATATATATATAATGCCACGTGCCCCCATGCATGTATTTCATGCTTATCTAATTAGAGGGTTGTACATGCCTCCTTAATTAAAATTTCCTCCCACTCTATCTCTGGAGCCATACGCGAGGAGGAGAAGCTTGGGTGGAGCGTTCGTCGCCGACGTCGCGCCGCGAGCCGTTCGAGCGCGCTTGTTGCCGGAGCTTTGCGAGGAGGCCGGGCGAGGGAGCGTCTTCACTGTTCTTGACGTCGCGCCGAGGTTCGACGCTGTCGTATCGTCGAACGTCAGTGTTTGGCTGCGATACTTAGCGTAGAACGTCGCGTATTCAACCGGGCATTTGAGGTTGATTGGCTTCAGGACTTCGAGAGACAGAAATCCACGAAAGCCCTTATTTGCTGGATTGGTGAAGGGTTTTCTAAGGTTCGTATCCCTATTTCTTTCTGCGCCTGCTGCTTTTGGCAAATTGATGCTTAATATGGATTTCTATGTTTTAACCCGTGGAGCGTGTTTGCTCGCTGGTTCGGGGAGCTGCGCCGAGCTTGATAGGAACTCCGTACCTTCTTCACCAATCGGGGATTTGCGATTAAGGTGGGTTAATCTATCGGTTTATCCTAAGTGCCTATATAATCGAACATGTAATTGTGGAATTTCTTTTGTGTGGCGCAATTGCTCGGTTTTCATTGATTTAGTATCGGTTAATAATCTGAATTGGAACTGAGTTATTATCTTTGGATATATATATCATGTTGGACTTGGATAAGATTTAGGAGGAAAACTCGCGATTATGATGTCATATATTTAAACTTACCTGATTTAGCTCTAGAAAGCGTTGTATTAATTGTTATACTGTAGCAGTATCCTATAGTGAGTATTCCAGATAGTTTAGCTTTCAGTTACGCTCGTGCCGGGATGCCGAGTATATTTTACAGTAGCGTTCAACTGTTCCGGACTGTTGGGTGCCGTCGGGTCGTTGACGGTGGACCCGTATCGCCTTTTGGCGTCGGATTGTGCGAGGGCACGTTACTATTGGTTGTTAGACCAGTTTGAGTCGCTTACTGGACTTTGGCTTTGAGAGCCGATTGAGCTGACAGAGATACGCTGTATACTCGGTTGGCGGGGTATTTATTAAGGGGGCTCCCACGAGTGCCACTCCGGAGTCAGGCTTTGTGCTTTCGCGTTGGTGTCGCTCATGCCGGTTGGACTTGCTCTCCACGGACTAGTAGTGTGGAGGTAGCTGGATAATCACAACCGGGCAGTGACGGGTGTGTTCACAGTCCCAGGGACGGGTATGCTTACAGTTCCGATTGGATTGGGTCAGATTTGACATTTTCTACAGTTGGTTAGTATAGAGCATGATAGTGTAGTGATTCATAGCGGTAGATTTTATTCCTGTATTTACTACTATTCTGGCTCCCTTCTGTAGATTTAGTGGGTGGACCGATATTGTTTAGGGCGGCACCCACTGAGGACTACTTGTTTTTACAGTAGTTCTCACGCCCAGTCGTTACCCCTGTTTTGCAGAGCCACAGGTTTCGGCTGCTGCGCCTTCCGCGGATCAGGATCGAGGCAAGGGCGTCGCGAGTTAGAGCCCTACCCGACGAGCTGAGCTAGAGGCACTCCTACTGCAGGTAGACGTTTTGTTTCGAGTTTATGTACATAGCATACTTAACTCGCCAGTGCGAGTAGCTCTGTATTTTGGATTTGGGCTATGTACATGAAACTCAGTTTGTTTAGTATTTGTCTACTCGAGCAGCTCTATACTACTGTTTGTAGTATTGTATGTTTACAGGTACTGTTGTCGCTTCGTATACAGGAGAAATTCCTGTGTATACGGCGGATTTGTCGGCGTGCCCGGGGAACGAGACATCCGGGGCGTGACAAGTTAATAAATAGATTAATAGATAGATAGATAATAGATATTGCTTGAAACTTAATTTGACTTAAAGAAAGTAAATATAATATTAACAAAATAAATCTTACCTTCTTTGGTTTGGAGCTGTTTAGAAGCGGAAAATTGAAAAAGGATAAATTTGTGACAAATCCAACTTCGTCCCCTCAACCCAATCAAAATTGAAGAGCTGAGAAGTTGGGCTGATCTCACAGCCTTAATGTCGAAACAAATGCTAACGAGACAAAAGACAAATTGACCACATGCAGGTGAAAGTAAGAAAATTAATATTCCAGACAAGTAAGGGGGATTCTGGCTTCTAGAAAAAGCGTTAAAAATTATTTTAATTACCGGAAAACAGTTTTTTTTAAGAAAAATACTATTTTTTACTGCTTTTGTTTCTCAGATAAACAATTTGAAAAACAAAAATACTAATTTTTTATAAAATTTTAAAAAATATTTTTTAAGAAAACTATATTTTTAGTAACCAAATTAAATGAAAATAATTTTTGAACCCGAAAAATATTTTTTAGGCTATTTTTGCGAGAACATAAGAAGTGGCCAAAAAAAATTAGAGTAATTGGCCCTCGATATAACAGCCACAAGAATTGCACAAAGGCAAAAGAGTGTTAAAGACCTTTCCTACCATTTCCAATTATCAATTATCAATTATATCAATAATAATAGTATAGTAATCCATACAATGCGATATGTAGATAATTAAAGAAAAAAATAAAAAATGATAACAAAGTAAGAGAAAACCGTAATGAAAAAAGCGACGATAAAGAATAAGATTCATCTTGCCGATAAAGAAAACTAAAGGAAGAGGAAGAAGAACAGTTCGCCTCAATACAGAGGTGTGACCCGGTTTAATTTAAGAAAAAAAAAAAAAGAGGTTAATCTCGTTCGATTTAAGTAAAAAAAGAGAGAAATCAGATTCATTTCAAACAAAGAAAGAAAATAAATATATAGAAAACTTGAACCGGTTTGAGAAAGCCCACACTTAACAATAATCAGTTCGGTTCAAATAAAGAAAAAAAAAATTCGGTCCAATTCAAGTAAAGAAAGAAGAAAATATATGGAGGATTTAAGCCGATTCTAGTTAGAGCCCACACTCAATAATGAAGAATATATGTCGTCACGTGGCAAATTTAAAAAAAATAATATATAAAAAATAAATAAATAAATAAATAATTGGACCTAAGTTATTGACACTCCCATTTATTAATGAATCAATTAATTAACGAGCTTTTTAATGCTCCTAATCACCGTCCATCATCCGTGACCCAACGGGCGCGACATTTCACACACACCCCTTGAAAACATAAACATAAACATCCCCTGTACCTGCAATAAGAGAGAGAGAGTTAAGAGGGAAAAGTGAGGAAGAGGGCGTGATGATCATGCTGAGACCAACGTGGAGAACGGTTGCTACTACTCGGCACTAATAATACAGAAGAGAGAGAGCGGAGTTAGAGAGAAGAGATGGGAGAGAGAGAGAGAGGGGGGGGGGGGGGGGGGGGGGGGGGGGGGGGGGGGGGGGGGGGGGGGGGGGGGCGAGAGGAGCGATAAGAGAAAGAGAAAAAGACACGTTTTTTCTCTTCTTTTTCCTTTTGCTGTTCTCAAAAAAAAAAAAAAAAAAAAAAAAAAAAAAAAAATCCACACCATCGATGAGAGAGGGAGCAAGAAGAAGAACTTTGATTAGAGAGAGAGAGAGACACAGAGAGCAAAGTTCACAATGAAAGTGCCCACGGGAGAAGAACCCAGAGCACAACAACGCCCGCCATTAATGGCGCCGCAAGGAGGAGTCGAAGCCGAAGCGAAGAAGACGAAGAGAAGAAGGAGAGGAGAAAACACAGAGAGAGGAATGGAGACGAAGAGGAGGAGGAGGAGGAGGAGGAGGAGGAGGCGCAAAGAAAACTATGGTGGTGGGCATAAAAATGGACTCCCAGAGTCGCGAGATCCTCACATGGGCTCTCGTTAAACTCGCCTCCCCCGGCGACCGCGTCGTCGCATCCACATTCCTCCTCCTCCTCCTCCTCCTCCTCCTCCTCCCCCGTCGACTTGGACGCCATGATCGCCGTCTACGAGGGCTTCTGCAACCTCAAGCAGGTCCAAAACCCTAACCCTAACCCCCAATCCGATCCTCCCCTTCTCCCCGAAATTCTCCCCGCCCATCTCTAAAAATCCGAACTTTCAGACGATTTGCGTCGGTTTCTAATCGAATTGCCGCGACCCATTTCGCAGATCGACCTGAAGCTGAAGATCTGCAGGGGCTCGTCCATCCGCAAGCTCTTGGTCCGCGAGGCCACCGCCCTCAACGCCTCCGCGGTTATCCTCGGCGCCGCCGATAAAAGCCGCGCCTTTGGGTGAGCCCCATTCTTTCTCCTCCTCCCCCATTTCGATCTCTCCCCCTCTCTCTCTCTCTCTCTCGCTCTCTCTTCGCCCTGTAGTTGTGGTGTGTTAGTGCTTTGATCAATTCGCTAGGTCTTCGTCTATCTCCGTGGCAAAGTACTGCGCAAAGAAGCTGCCCACCAAGTGTTCGGTGATTGCTGTGAATAGCGGGAAAGTTGTTTTCCAAAGAGAAGCAATTGGTTCGTTCGTCTTTTCCGTATATTTTTTTGTCTCTAATCTTTCACTAAGTTTAGCTTCTTTGAATCAATTGCTTGGCCTTTTGTTTTGCAGATGACAAGTGTAACAGCAGCAAAACGGGAAGTCGCAGCTTCTCGACAAGCTTCATCTCTAAGCTGAGGTCGAGCAAAGATCCGGCAGCCGATCTCCCCAGTTGCTGGGACAATGATTTGTACTGTATATTGCCCGTTAAAGTTCATCAGGGGAACGATTCGAGATCTTCGGATGAATTTAACGATGTTCATGATTTGAATTGTGGTGCCAAGGACTCAGCCGAGCTTCCGAGCTGCCAAAATGGTGAATTGTACCCGATTGAAGATCGGGAAGAGAATGATCACGATTCTTCAATTGAGGCGAAAGATGTCGATGGGAATTGCAATGATTCTACTCCTTCAACTGAATTGGAGATTGGAAAGAATGACGAAGTTCATTCGGCGATAGATGCTCCGCCAAAAGAGAACTGTTCGGTGTGTAACCTCCGATTGGATCCTCCTTGCGCAAATACATCGACTAGAGAGGAAGAGAGGCTCGGTTGGCCTGTTGTTAGAAAGAAAATTGTGACCCACAAAAGGAGTGCATCCTTCGATTGGCCCAAGATCTCTGTGGTTCAGTGGGCGATGAGGCGTTCGAACCGTAATGCAGCCATTCATCCAGACAGCAAATCCCTTAAGTCAAGTTCAAACACCAAAACTAATTCTGATTCAGATAGCGGGTCCAATTTTATGCTCGATACCGATTCAATTCAGGATTTTGCTTTCTACGATGAAGAAGGGTGGCCTCCGAAGGAGTTGGACTCTCTTCAAGAGAAGTATTCTTCAGTTTGTAGATTGTTTAGATACGAAGAGCTCAAACTTGCTACATCAAACTTCTCGCCTGGTTTGTTCTCTGAACATATTAATTATGCACAAATATCTCATTAATTGAATGGAATTTTTATTGATTTTGAGTTGCTGAGCAGAGAATTTGATCGGGAAAGGAGGGAATAGTAGAGTATATAAGGCCCGTCTTTCTGATGGCGACGAATTGGCCGTGAAAATATTGAAGCCATCTGATGCTGCATTAAAGGAGTTTGTTTCCGAAATCGAGATCATCACCACGTTGCATCACAAGAACATTATAACTCTATTAGGGTTTTGCTTCGAGAACAACAGCCTCATATTGGTATATAACTACTTGCCGAGGGGCAGCTTAGAAGAAATTCTCCATGGTGCACATTTGAGATCAAATCACAAACTTTTTCTATTTCTTTTTCTTTTCCTTGTCTTAATTCCAATTTTTCTTTAAGTTATTATTACTCTTATATGGTTTATTTTTGTTCAGGTGATCAAGAGATCAAGTATGTTGTTAGTTGGGCTGAGAGATATAAAGTGGCGATCGGCATAGCAGAGGCGCTTGATTATCTACATGGAATTGCTCAACCTGTTATTCATAGAGATGTTAAATCTTCGAATATCCTACTCTCCAATGACTTCGAGCCACAGGTTGATATATGCTTATTTTCTTTTTAGAATATATGGAAGGCTAAAAGGTTGGATACCCCCTGTAAAAGTTGCAATTTTCCTGCATTGACCTATAAACTAAGTGATAGATGTCCCTTAAGGAACATCAATGTAAGGGGCAAAGTATTGAAATTTTGTAGTTCTTTTTTATGAAAAATAATATAACATCTTGTGCTTTTAGGAGGAAAGATATAGTTTTCAATATTTTAGCATAGCAACATGACAATCTCAGAATTTTAGAGGGTTTCCTGCAATTTAGCCTATAGGGAATTGAAACATCAATCGCCGAATGATAATTTTCTTCCTGCTGTACTCCAGCTGTCTGATTTTGGGTTTGCAAAGTGGGTCTCATCTCCGACATCACATCTAACTTGCACCGACGTTGCAGGGACTTTCGGGTTTGTATCGTGATCGAATTATAAAGTTGATAAATTATGTTGAAACTTGCTGTTATATTAATCTTGAATTCAGCATCTAAGCTAGCATCTCCTTTTATAGGTACTTGGCCCCCGAGTATTTTATGTATGGGAAAGTCAATGAGAAGATTGATGTGTATGCATTTGGGGTTGTGCTTCTCGAGCTTATTTCGGGTAAAAAGCCCATTAGAACAGGGTGCCCTAAGGGCCAGGAGAGCCTAGTGATGTGGGTGAGTGTTCTATCACACTCTCTATTTCTTTCTTTAAGCATATCCCACAAACCTAAGCACTATTCGCGCAAACTAAAAATGAATGGTACATACTTCACTTACACTGTTGGATTCAATATAATAAAAAATATCTGAGGCGGTCCACTATTTTTATTGATTGATTTATTTCTTTCTTTTTTTTTAACGTATGTTAGGCGAAACCAATCTTAAGAGGCGGAGAGATCAAAGAGTTGTTGGATCCGAGCTTGGGTAATGAATATGATAGTGATCAGATGGAAAGGATGGCTCTGGCCGCCTCCCTCTGCATAAGGGCGGCTTCTCGATTGCGACCACGAATAGCACTTGTAAGACCCAATTGTTTCTCCGTATTACATATTTCAAATGTTGTTGTTATTCATTAATTAGGTTATTTATGCTAGGTTGAAGAAAGCTAGTTAGTAGTAGTTGTTCCTTAGTCGCTTACTCTTGAGAAGGCCATTTATTGCTAAATTGACATAAAACCATTACCATGAAAGAAGGGATGTCGACAAGTGAGCTGAGGCTTTTAATAAATGACGGAGTTTTTTGTCATTTCGATCCCTCAAAACAGGTTATCTAAAAAGCAGGAGATATAGTCAAGCACTTTTTGTACTAATATACTATTCGGATTTCAGGTTTTAAAGTTACTACAAGGGGATGATAGTGAAGTTTTTAACTGGGCAAGATCAGAAGTTAGCTCTTCAGAAGGTCTCAATGATGCAGAAGATGAAGAATCGAACGCCGAGAACATCCGATCGCATCTAAACCTTGCGATGCTGGATGTAGAGGACGATTCTCTTTCCGTCAGCAGCACGGAACAAACTGTTGATTCCATGTCCATGAGCACTTCTATGGAGGACTATTGGAAGGAGAGATGGAGTCAATCGATAAGTTTCGACTAACTAAATCGGCTCTTTTTGTAATTTTGGTTATCCACTTGTTTGTATAGTGTTGATGCCTTCTAATTGTTACTAGTTTAATCTATTCTACCTACTTGGTTGTGAGGAATTCTAGGGTTAGAGGTGGTGCTTTGTCCTTGCAGGAGGAGTTTATTAATTTTTTTCTTAATGATTTTGGTTCTTGAGAGTTGGGAGTTCTTTTGAAGCTGGTGTAGATTTTTAAACTGAGATACACTTCATATCACTCTTTAATTATCCCTCTTAACCATGACACTCGATGCTTTATGGACATTAGCACTTCAAGGTTAACTACGAAAAACTATTTGTAATTTATTATGTACTTATTGAGTAGATCCAAAAAAATTGGTGCCGAACAAAATTGGTCAATTAGGTTATAATTACCTATATAACTAAAACCCTATTGCACACCAAGTTTACCCTTTTTTTTTCCTTTTTTCTTTTCTTTTTTTTTGTGAGAGATAGGTAGCACGCTATCCGCTTCGTTTATTTCATTTAGAAACAAACTTAGCTAAAAATGTGAAGCAACTAAGATTCGAACTTGAGATCTCGGGTACCAACCATCAAGTCCTTTGCCACTTGGTTTAGGGACGGTCGGTAAGTTTACCCAGTTTTGTTCGAGGTCATGCTAATCATATGCAAGGTGGTCAAGGTTGTGTCTGCAGTCGAGATCTACAAACTTATTTTAACTTTTTGCCATAGCTACTAACACACGTGCACACTTTTCGGTTAAAGCAGTATTCGATTGCGAATCTCATAAGTGAATTAGGATACTTTTCAACTGCTCTAAACCGTAAAAATAATGCAAAACGTCTTCTGTTCATAAAGTTAAAACAAAAGTATAGAATATATAACTAAAAAAATGTAATGGCTTGTTGATTGTGCTAATTTTTTTTTTTCTACTTTCTTCTCTTCTTGGTTGGAAAGTTCTAAAGACCAATTAAAAATCTGCAAATTGAGTACTTGTTGAGGACCACAAAATCTATATTGATTCAATTTCCATAGGAATTAATTAACATAGGTATCTGATGCTTGTCCAAACTTTTAATGTGATTATGTAGAATGATCATAATAAGGGCAATAACCATCTCTAACTGTTTAGATAGCTCAGTTTTGAATGCGATTGATTGTTGTTTTAATTTTAATAGCCACCCATAAAATTGTTTTTGATAAAGATATGTAGACCCCTTCAATGCCCCCTCAACTTTTCATTCTAGTGACTTATATTATTGTCTCAACTTTTAATTCTAGTGACTTATGCTATTTGTCTCAACTTTCATTTCTAGTGACTTATGTTATTTGTCTCAAACTTTCATTTCTAGTGACTTATGTTATTGTAGTTAGTTAACTAAAGATTATGTTTACTTTGATGGCTCCATCAGCTATTAGCCAATTTTTTTTTTTCGTTTTATTTACCAAAAAAAATAGTAATTGAATTCATCAAGTTTGAGGAAATGACCAATAAATTTAATAAAATTTTTAATTTAAAATTTTTAATTTAATTGACTATGATTATTTAGGTTTTGTTTGGGAGTGAGATGTGGTGCAAAAAGTTGCGTCTCATGCATCACTAGTGTAGTAACACGCGCGTTGCGGCGGGCAAAACACAAAGCAAACTGAAGATGTTGAGTGAAAACTGTGAAAAGATATGTTTAGCTAGTAATATACTCATTCACCATTATTTCATAATATAAAATAGACTCCTAGAAAGATTAAGAATTGTAGAAATTATCTCGTTTAAACTATTAGGTAGAAAATCTAAAATACAGCAGAAAAATCACCAGCAAATGTAAACTCAAAATTTATAATAAAATACTTATGAAAAAGGAAGAATAAACATAACTGATAGCAACAGCTAGCAGAATAACAAAAATAATAGAAGAATCTAAAATTTTGACAGTTTCTTGAAGAGACATATATGCAAACTTATATAGTTAGAAAAATATTTACAATTTACATGAAAACAAAAAAAAGTGAAACTAATAGTAAAAGAAAAATTAGGAGAGAGTCAAAAGTACCCAAAGATGTATAACTTTGCTGCAATTACTATAACTATTAAAAATCGAAAATTAATATCGGCTCAGACATTCTATGAGTATTATCAGAAATCAACTTATAGCAGCATATGCTCACGGCAATATAGGGGCGAACGATGGGCACCCATTGTATAGGCTTTGATAGGTAAGGGAAACGATATTAAACAATCCTTTGTAAGCAATAGAAAAACAAAACTGAGGTAGCAAAGGATGATTACAAACCAGGTCCCTTTTTTTTCAGTAGGGAGAGTAATAGACATGATCGAAATGATTTGGGGGTAGCTCAATGGTTGTAATTGTTCTGCAATTGCCATCCAAGTTGTTCTACAATGTATAAACTTTGTTGATATTTAATTATAACTGCTTCATTTTGTCATCATTGCCGATTACAAAAAAAAAAAAAAAGAAGAGTTAAATGAATACTTTTTTAAAATATATTAATACAAAAATAAATGAAAGCACAAAGTTAATATTTAAATGATCAAAAACTTAGTTGAATGTGTATAGAAAATATTTAAATAAATGGAAGATGTTAAAATAATTATGGAGTACATAATAAAAAACAAACGAAATAGTGCAGAGTTCTCTTACAGGATTAGATGATCGTAGCAACATGGAGAAAATGATAGATGGCTCATTATATAGGCTCTGATAGGTAAGAAAAATGGCACAAAATAACCCTACGTAAGCAACGCGGAAAGAAAATCGAGCCAGCGAAGAAAGGGGAAACGATTATGAACCAAACATGTTTTTTCTTCAGTAGGGGGGAGCAATCGATGGGATCGAAGCGGCCGAGAGACTAATAGACGGGATNAGATAAGGGAAATGGCACGAAATAACCCTTTGTAAGCAACGGGGAAACAAAATTGAGGCTGCGAAGAAAGGGGAAACGATTATGAACCAAACCTGTTTTTTCTTCAGTGGGGGGAGCAATCGATGGGATCGAAGTGGCCGAGGGACTAATAAAGGGGATCGAAGCAACAGGAAAACAAAATCGAGGCGACGAAGGAAGATGGAGCGAGCATAAACCAAATCCATTTTTCAGGCAGTAAGGGGGAGCAACCGACAGGATCGAAGCGGCGAAAGGAGTAATAGACCCTATCGAAGCGACGGGGGTAGCAGGGATCGAAGCGGCGACAGGATGCATACATGGAACTCAGGAGAGGGTGTTAGAAGCCATACCAATGGAAACTATTTATTAAAAAAAAAAAAAAACGAAGAACCTGTTTAAAAAAAAAATGAAGAATCTGAAAAAACTTTACCATGACGTCAGTTTAGAGATCGATCGCTCTCAAAGTGAAGCAGATTCTGTAAATAGTTTAGCTTCTGAAAAACCCGTTTTGAAGAGGAAAAGAAAATACCGTGTTGATATTCTCCGCTGCGAGAGCTTGGCAGCTCTTGCACCAGTAACCCTAGAATGGTTATTTCTTAGAGATTATGATATCATTGTTTCTATGATTTCAATTCCTTCTTCGCCTGTTTTACTTGGGCCTTTGGGCCCAATTCATTTCGGGCCACCTTATTCTTCAATGACACCTTGGATGAAGCTGGTGCTGTATTCAGCTATAAATTATGGTCCATTATCTGTTGTTCTTATGAAAGGGCAGTTTCTTTGACTGCTTCTTGCACCGTTAGCAGGTTGTGAAACCGGTTCAACATAAAACACCAACAGGTGGGACCCAAGACGGGTCCATGTGTACAAAAAGATAAATGAAGAACCGGTCAAAGGAATAGAAAGCACCAGATGGGTTCAACATAAAACAACTACAGATGGGACCCAAGTCGGGCNAAATGAAGAACCGGTCAAAGGAATAGAAAGCACCAGATGGGTTCAACATAAAACAACTACAGATGGGACCCAAGTCGGGCCCATGTGTACAAAAAATTAAGGATAGATAAAGGATAACATGACACGTGGATAGATAAATACGGGAATTAATAGGGGTTAATAGAGAATAATTAAGAGCAAATATAGAAAAATAAGAGGCAGTGTAAAAAATAAAACCTACTAAACATCCAATTGTAAACTTATGTAGTTAGAGGAATATTTATAATTCACATGAAAACAAAAAGAAGTGAAACTAATAGTAAACGAAAAATTAGGAGAGAAACAAAAGTATCCATGCATAACTTTGCTTCAATTACTATAACAATTAAAAAAAATGAAAATTAATATCGGCCCAGACATTCTATAAGTGTTATAAGTAATCAACTTATAGCAGCAAATTATCACGGTAATATAGGGGAGAACAATGGGCACCCATTATATAGGCTCCGACAGGTAAGAAAAATGACATTAAACAATCCTTTGTAAGCAATAGGAAAACAAAATCGAGGCAGCAATGGAAGATTACAAAATAGGTCCCTTTTTTTTGTCAGTAGGGAGAGCAATACACGTGATCGAAATGACTTAGGGTAGCTCAACGGTTGCAATTGTTCTGCAATTGCCATCCAAGTTGTTATGCATTGTAAAAACTTTGTTCATATTTAATTATATCTGTTTCATTTTTGTCATCATCGCCGATTAAGAAAAAAGACTTAAATAAATACATTTTTTTAAAAAAATTAATACAAAAATAACTGAAAGCACAAACTTTGGCTGAAATTGTTTGAAGATAGAGCTTAGAAGGTGAGCCGGAATAAATAATTATGAGAAGCAATGGTTCATTAAGAGAAAAAGAGTCGCTAGTAAGAAATGTTCAAAAAACAATAGAGTTTAGATATAAAAGAACAGTGCACTATACTGATTAGATAATTTGATGAATAAATTATAAGAATACAACCTACATGACAGGAGTTTCATGAACTCTATCAAAACCCCACTTCTCAAGCAAACTCTTAAAGATATGCAGTAAGAAACAATATGAATAAAAACGGGTAGGTTAAGAATAGATTAATTTTTTATAATAAGATAAGATATGATTGCTATTATTAGGAAACATGTAAACACAAAATCAAGAAGCAAAGACAACAAAAACGAACTGGACTAATCGAAAGAGACAAAGCATTAGGGTTAAGGGCAAATTGAATTAAACCCCACCACCCCCACACCGACCAGTGCCATCGCAGAGGAGCTCCTCGCAGGCGGAGCATCTGGGAGGAGGCCTCATTTTGGGAACCATGGAGGAAGAGGAAGTGTTTAGGGATGTCAACGGTAAAACATCCTAACACTTAAACGATACAGCACATCACCAAATTATTAATCAACAAAGCAAAAGTAAGAAGATATTCAAATCAACCACAACCATTGTCGCAAACCAAACTTACTCTCAATTTGTAATCCTATATTTCACAATCCTCTTATAGAATCGTAATTTACGATTCGCCACACAACACGTCACCAAACTAATCAACAAATTGTAAGTAACAAACAATCCAAATCATACTCTACTTGAAAGATGCCAAAAAGAGGAGAGAGAGGAGAGAGAGGAGAGAGAGAGGGAGGGACCTCTTAGAGAAGGGTCCATCGGAGGTGACGGTGATCCGGGACTTGTTGCGGGCGACGGCGATGGCGTCGGCGTCGTCTAGGGCATCGGCCCTGCCCCCGGCGACCTTGATTCACTCCTAGAGAAACTTCTCAAGGGACGTGATCTCTATGATCGGGATCGAAGCAACAAGAAAACAAAATCAAGGCGACGAAGGAAAAAGGAGCGAGCATGAACCAAATCCATTTTTCAGGCATTAGGGGGAGCAACCGACAGGATCGAAGCGGCAGAAGGAGTAATAGAGCCTATCGAAAAGGCGGGGGTAGCAGGGATCGAAGCGGCCGGGGTAGCAGGGATCGAACTCAGGAGAGGGAGAAGAACCCTGTTTTAGAAAAAAAAAAAAAAAAAATGAAGAACCGGTCCAATGAGTAGAAAGCACCAGACCGGTTCACATGAAGCACCTACAGGTGGGACCCACAACGGGTTCATGTGAAGAACCGGTCAAAGGCATAGAAAGCACATACGGGTTCAATATGAAACAACTACAGGTGGGACCCACGACGGGTACATGTGTACAAAAAACATGAAGCACCTATTCGTGAACAACTACAGGTGGGATCCATGATGGGTCCACGTGTACAAAAGTTTAAGAATGGATTAAGGATAAGATGACACGTGAATGACTAATACGGGGATTAATAGAGGTTATAAGATGTGTAAAACTACGGCACGTTTGGTTTACCTTTTTTTCATTTTAACAAATTTAAGTTTTCGTGACGGAAACATTCCATAGAATAATTTTGTGAACTAACTTTTGGATTGCATATGTGGCACCTTAACGAAGAGCCACATTTGGTCTTAGTTTTTAAAAACTAAGAAGAGAATACAAATTGCAAAAAAAAAAGAGGAGAAAAATAAAACTATGGAGTTATTTCAAATTGTGCGAGTAAAACAAATTTTAAATCTTAAGAACCGCAATTGATTCAATGAACAAGATCCACAGAAGATAACCGAGTAATATTTTAAGAAATTTAAAATGCTTCTCAATCATCAAGAGTTGGTTTTGAAATTTTTAACTTAATTTTCAAAAAAAAAAGATTTGGATTTTGTAGTTTGAGATTTGGTGGTTGCTTTTTTGGTATCTGAAAGTAAAATTTAGTTTATGAAATACCTCAATTTTGATTCGTAAATCGTGATAAAATAGGATTTGTTAGGGCCAATAATAAAACGTCATGTGGCATGTTGGTGTACGGTTCAATCAGGACTTTCAGAGGTCGATTTTTGGTGCACCGGAAGTAATAAAGGAATAAATAGCATAACTGCAAGGCGTAACTGCAAACGGTTACGAGTAGTTTGGATCGGCTTGTAGTGCCCCCAAAAATAGGGAAGTGGCCGATCGTGAGCAATAACTATACAATAACAGCGGAATATAAATAGACAAGTAACGCCTAAAAATGGGGTCTTTTTTCGAGAACAGAAGACCACCTTTTATTCTCTCTACATTTTCCTTACATTTTTAGGAGTAGTCTACTTGTAATCTTTTCCTTTCTCGCATTTACTGCTTTTCCTAGGGGTGGCCTTAGAGTTAGATTTCTGGAGTCTATATGCCCCAAAGGCACACTCTATTTTGTACAAGTTTCCAGATCTAATATCAATATATAAAGGTATTCGGCTTTTCAGCTGACCCAACCACTGTGCATCTCATTCATTCGGCTCGTTCAGCCGAACACAATCTACAGTGAATGTTTTCGAACTCGGCGGATGAGGGATCGCTTGATCCGTCGGAGAGCGCAAACTTCGAGGATCACCACCTGAAGCTATATCTAATTCTTTCTTGTTTCTCTAGGGATATCTTTGACCAGGTCAAAGGTTGAGGAAATTGGGCCCATAGCAATTTTTGGCATGCCCGGTGGGACACATTTAGGTAAATTTATTTCTTTATAAGAACAATGGCTGACGATAATGTCATGAATTTGCATAACAAGGTCGCTCCGCAAAATTCTGGGAACGACCAAACTAGTAATTCTGATAATGCAATAGAGCGCCAAGCAGTCTTGCCAGTCGAAGGTGAGGCCAGTGGTCAATCAGATTAGCAAGAGCCAAGTTTGGCTCAAGCGCTCGGACAGATGAAGCAAGTCCTAGAAGTGTTGGACCAAAATAGTCAGAGAAGTACTGCTTGCTTAGATGCAGTGTTGACCGCAATTACGACCTTTAGTGAGAATATTACCCGAATAGGACAATTGTTGACACGAAACGAGCAACCTACCGTGGGTCTATAAGGACCTGTCGCCACACCGGTATTACAAAATCCTGTAACATCGGTGAATGGTCAGCCTCAGCACCAGGGGCACCTTTTCAAGTGGAGACCGACTGTTTTAAATGCCAGCCATCAACCGAAAATAGCATGGGGATTACCTCCTCCGCTGTCACTGGCGACATATTAGCCCCAAAATGTAGGGGCTAGAGTTGGGGGGCAAACCCCTAATATTGCTATGCAGGGAGTAAACCCTGCAGTACAGAATTTTGGACTTCCACCTGGACCAAACCAAGTTCAAGCGCAGGCTCCTATTACTAGACAAGCGAACAATAATAAACTTTACGCTCAAATTGAGGAAGCTATCCGAAGTACCTTCGGAGTTGGGGTAAGGCCGGCAATACGGCCTGTATTTAGATCCCCTTATCCTGCAAATATAGATGCAGAACATTCTTATCCGACAAATTGAAAAATGCTAAAATTCCACAAATTTTCAGGAGACGAGACCGAGAACACGGTCGAACATGTCGCACGATTTACGACTCAATGTCGAGAAGCCACTGCAGATCCTTTCCTGAAACTCAGGTTATTTAATACCTCGTTAAGCAAGACTGCGTTTACTTGGTATATAAGTCTGCCAGCCAATTCTGTCCGAGAGTGGGGCGAATTGGAAAGAAAGTTTCATGAGCAGTTTTATAGATCAGAGCTGGAACTTTCGGTCACTGATCTTGTTCAGTTTAGACAGAGAACGGAGGAATCGGTTGAAAATTATTTGAACCGATTCAAAACGGCAAGAAGCCGTTGTTTTGTAAGAATGTCAGAATCAGAGTTTGCTAAAATGGCATTCAATGGTCTGCATTTCAAAATCAAAGACCATTTTGAAGACAAGTATTTTTCAAATCTGTTCAATTTGGGAGTTCGGGTTGTTCAATATGAGCAATTTAGAAAAGGGAATAATAAAGATCGGCCTAGATGGAGCCGAAATAAAGATTGGAGTAAAGGGAAGGAGAAAAACATTTCTTTCCTTAAAGAGTCTTCAGCTCAAGATAAGCCGGACATGTCTGATGAAACAAAGGATTCGACTGAAGAAGCTGAAATATATGCTGCTGAAATGGTAAAAAACCGCCAGCCATATAAATGTGCTTTGCTTAAACCCGCCAAATCTAGCGAAGTGAAAGCACGAGTAGCAGCATATGCTTATTCTTTCAATGTGTCGAAGATCGATTTGATTTTTGATCAGTTACTAAAGGATGGACGAATTCAGCTCTAAGAAGGTCAAACGATACCCTCTGGAGAAGAATTGAAAAGGAGAAGATATTGTAAATTGCACCATTCATGGAGCCATAGAACAAACGAGTGCACTGCCTTTAAAAGGCAGATTCAAAAGGAAATAAATGAAGGTCGGCTCATATTTGCCGACCAGAAAAACAAAAATATGGAAGTTGATAAAAATTCTTTTCTCTCGCAGGTTAATATGGTGGATATTAAAAAGAAGGCTTCTGCGGACATGAAGACCGATGGTGTTATTGCCTATACCAAGAGGACGTTACGGCTATACATAAGATGTAAGGCCGAAATGACTAAAAAAGATTGGGAAGCGATTATTCATGAGAAGAAACTACATAGGGAATGGGGAGAGTTCATGCCATTCCTCGCAGAATGGGAAGACATTCCCTAGACGGAGAACAAATTGGAGGAAGGTTCGGAAGAAGCCTTCAACGATTCCGAACAGGAAGTTGATGTAATAAAGGATAAGAGAATTAATGCAAAAGGTCTTAAATGATTATTACAACAGTCGAAGAGAATAGCGCAATAGCCAATGGAGTTATCCTGAGAAACCATTCGGCTCTTAACAAAGATTTTCAGGATATCGGCTAAACTGGCAACATCAGGCCAGGCCGAGACCTGAACCTGAATTTGAAGGGACCTGAACCTGAATTCGAAGGGATGACCGAGGGAGACATAGAGTTCCTCGTCCTCGGTCGGTGGTTAGTCAATGAACTCGGCATTCAGCCTTGGCCGAGACCATGGGGAAGAAGAGAGATACTAAGAGATCATCTCAGGACAGTAAAAGTACCTTCAAATGTGCCAGTCGATAAATGGTACAAAGCAAAAAGTGTTTGTCAAATGGTATGGGCCGAAATTGACAAAAACGCAGAAACGTCGGCAGCAAAGGTTGCAAGGCGAAGCGAGACAGCACTATGAGGAGGCTAAATGGATGAAACTGAATGTATGGAGGCAACCTCAAGAGCAACAACCTCCCTTTAGGCCTATGAAAAATGACCATGAGGCAGGTGGTTCGGCACCTGTCCCCTGGCTGAAATCCAAAATAAAACGGCTACTCCCGGCTGAGCCAGAAAAGAAAGCAACTCGGAAGGAGCTGGAAGAAAAAATAGCCTCTTTGGAGACCATAATCAAACGAGATAGATGGCCTCCTAAGGAGAGAGAGAGGCACACATGGAAAGTGATTCCTCAGCCGAGACGGCAAAGGAATCTGAAGAAAAGAAACAAAAGAAATAAAGAAAATCGGCTGATGAAGCTCAAGCCAATGTGAACATAGTGTATACTCTATCTCAGTCATTCAAGGTGGAGTCTATCGAATATGAAGAAACAACACATGACGGAGATGAGCTTACGGTGGCTCAACTTCAGTTAGAGGATGCTAGACCAGCCGATTTGATGGTTTTTGAAAAACCATCGATCATGCAGATAAGATTCGTAAGGCCCTTGTTTATAAGGGCTTTGATAGAAGGTCGGCCGATAGGCCGAGTAATGATAGACGGAGGAGCAATGGTCAATGTTATGCCCACTTCTTTCTTTAAGAAGTTGGGCAAAAGTGAAGATTAATTAAAGCCTACCGACACCATTATGACCGACTTCACTGGTAGCGGTCAACAAGCCAAAAATGTGCTTACAATCGAGCTCACGGTAGGATCTGAAACCTTGCGAACAGCCTTTTTTGTGGTAGATGCAGATAGCCACTACAATTTATTGCTTGGACGTGACTGGATTCACACAAACGAATGTGTACCTTCGACACTCCACGAAAAATTATTTCAATGGATAGGGGATAAAGTGGAGGAAATCAGGGCCGAGGGACGACCTCAGATGGTAGATGTTGACTCGGAGGGAATCGGCCATATCAATTGGGCCGATACTGACCCAGATCAAATTTTATTTGTACGAGTGACCGAGAAAGGAGTTCAGTTAATACTGGTGAAGATGAGGAAGCAATGGTGGCAGCCGAAGAGCACCAAGTTGGTTCAAATGAATGCCAAGAGTCGGGAACCAGAGCTTTAGAAAAGCTTCGGTAGAATAAGCCGACTAGAGAAGTTGGCTATTGTAGCAAATCTCCCGAGCAAGCCGATGAAATATCGTGCATCAAAACAGCCAAGTTGGCCGAAAATAACGTGTTTAAAAAATCGACCATGGCGGTCGATAAGGAAATGTTCAATGAATCATCAAGTATAACAGCCGAGTTAAATGAAAATGATAGAACTTGGAAAGCAGCCGAGTCTAATGATGAAAACGGCTCAAAAATTCATAAAATTATGAAGGAACCTATGGAGGAATCACCTATCAAAGTCGGCGATAAGAAACTAGAGACCCAAGATCCATTGATAGAATTAAATTTGGGGTTTGATGAAGATAAGCGGTCGACATACATTAGCGCCAAAGTTTCGGCTCAACAACAAGAGAAGCTGAAGAAGTTGCTGTTAAAGTATAAAGACTGCTTCGCCTGGAATTATGAAGAGATGCCGGAATTGAGCTGAGAAATTGTAGAGCATAGTGTCAGGGATTTAGAAAAATTCTGTGGCAGCCCGGTCCCTAGCCCAAATCTGCTAGCGCGTTTGGGTTAAAAATGGGTTGAATCAGGTTGTCAAGGAGACCCAAATCCGACCCGCTGTGGGAAACTCAAGGGTTATGAAACTCATGGGAGTTATGGGGTGACTCTTGGGCATTTGGCTATTATGAGGGCTCATTATGTATATAATAGTGGGTGAGTTATGTGGCTAGTGGGTGAGTTATGAGGGCTCATTAGGCCTATAAATAGTGGGGTTGGCTAAGGCCTAAACACACAAGAGAGAGAGTGTTGTATGCTGTAATTCTCATTTTCTAAGTAGTGTAGTACTTAGCTTTTTGAGAGAATCTCTGCCTCTTTCTCTTGTTATTTTCCTTTTGCATACTTAGTCGTAGGGCGCAAAGGTCCGGGCTAGCAACAGGGACGAAGGCTTGTCCATCTTCGAGTAGGAAAGATGGGCGCCGCGCGGGCTTTGCGAATAAGGACGCTAAGTCCATGACAATAGGCTCCCTATTAAAAAAAGATGTAGGCCTTACAAACAATTGGTTCGTAGATTTGAGCCGAGTATTGTACTTCAAATTAAGAATAGAATTAAAAATCTGTTAAAGTCCGGCTTTATTAGAGCAGCCTGTTATGTGGATTGGGTGTCTAATATAGTTCCAGTACGAAAAAAGAATGGCAAACTTAGAGTTTGCATTAATTTTAGAAACTTGAATATGGCTACGCCTAAAGATGAATGCCCAATGCTTATAGCTAATATGCTGGTGGATTCGGCAGCCGGACATGAAATCCTATCTTTTATGGATGGACATGCAGGATATAATCAAATTGTTATTGCCGAAGAAGATGTAGCTAAAACAGCTTTTAGATGCCCATGGTCTATTGGGACCTTCGAATGGGTAATAATGCCGTTCGGTTTAAAGAATACTGGAGCTACTTATCAAAAAGTAATGAATTTCATTTTTCATGATTTGATCGGCAAAATATTAGAAGTTTACATCGATGATATCGTTGTAAAATCAAAATCACAATCTTAACATTAGGCAGATTTAGAATTTGCTTTTGAAAGAATGAGAAAATATAATTTGAAAATGAATCTTTTAAAGTGTGCTTTTGGAGTTTCGGCGAAAAATTTTCTCAGATTTCTAGTACACAAAAAGGGGATTGAAATTGATAAAAATAAGGCTAAAGCTATAATGGAGTTACCGCTGCCAAAAAAAAAAAGGAACTACAAAGTTTATTAGGTAAATTAATTATTTACGGCATTTTATATCAAACTTAGCTGGTAGAATAGGAGTTTTCACTCCATTGCTTAGGCTGAAAAATCAGGAAGAATTTATTTGAACAGAGGAACAACAAGGAGCATTTGAGAACATAAAAAGTTATTTAGCAAATCCTCTAGTCCTCATGCATCCTCGTCAAGGTCAGTCGATGAAATTATATATATCAACTACGGAAGAAAATTTAGGGTATTTATTAGCCCAGAAAAATCACAAAAAAGAAGAACAATCTATTTATTATCTCAGCCGACGCTTGTTAGATGCCCAAAAATGTTATTTGGCAATCGAAAAATTGTGTCTGGCATTATATTACGCATGTACAAAATTAAGATATTATATCTTACCAATAGAAGTGTCAGTAGTTTGTAAAACTAACTTGGTAAAGTATATGCTATCAAAGCCTGTATTGACTTGGTAAAGTATATGCTCTTCATTTTCCAGCCACTAGGACTTCCGAAAGCACCCGATAGGTGAGCACCGCACTCCTGGAATCACGTGGAGTCTCGTCCTCACCTTCGTTGCGATCAATGAAGGTCCGATGCGCGCGTAGGACTCGGCCTCTTCGAGGACTAAGCAATTGGAGGATTGCTTTCACTGTTTGGAAGCCTTCCGGTCATCAATTGCAATTCAAACAGTGAGCACGATCATCATCACGTTGAGATGAAATAAATCAACAGGTTGGTTGGATCCGTTGTGACACAGATCGGGGTAACGAGCTCGAAACTCGTGTTTGTGTATTATTTGTATAGTAATTAATGCTATAATGGGTTGTTTGCAAGTTGAATGCAATGGAGACCTTGCACGCAGCCTCGGATAGCATGTATTCGCTATTAGTGACCTCTTGACTGATCGTCAAAGGTCCAGGAGCCGTTGCAGATTGAAAACAAGGTCCCATGGCTTCGTTTGCTGGCAATTCGCCGATTGGACGCAGTTTATGTTGCGGTTGAGATCCCGCCAAGACTTGTTGGCTGGTTGATACCACCACCTTTGAAGTCCAAATGGGGTGGATAAGCGGTGGATGGCTTTCGATGCATTTTTCGGCGAAATCGCTGGTAAAACGCGGTTTCGTATCGCGATGAGTTTCTGGCTATGTGGCCGCCCTGAAATTCATCACCTAGCCTTGTTGGCTTGCCACCGGGGGTACTTTGCATGTTCGGAGGCTATAGGTGAGTGGTAGAGATTTTCGGTGCCAAAGTGGACACTTTCGAAAGTCCGGAGCGAAACGGTCGACCAGCAACGATCGAATAGACCTTGGTGCTTATGTTAGCTGCTTAGACACTCAAATAGAAGTGTTTTCAGGGTAACGGGTGACTCACGACTTGAGTCGGTGTGTTTCAAGATGTTTCGTCAGTCCCGCAGGTATCCCGGTGTGTTTTTAGGATTCTCGGCGAGTTTGGGAATCAGTTTTGGGAAACCAATCCCGCAGGTGGCTTGGATTTGTGAGTGATGTCTTTTGAGTCAGTCGGTTTAGTTTCTGACTCGGTAGACCTGTCGTAGGTCCGGTCGACTGTTCTGCATACTGTAGGAGCTAGGTACAGCTGCGACATAGGTGGCTACTTCGATCCAAAGTCGGTTTACTGGTGCACGCTCGGTGATATTCCCTTCACCCTTTTCTCTTACTTCTTGTATATATCTTATGCTTGAGCCTTACACCACATGGCTTCGACTCTATCTCTACTTAGCATACTCATCTTTTGTTTGTCATGACAAAGAAGTAGAGCAGTAGAGGTTGCTTATACATGATCGTATACATCATTGTCGGTTCCCGTAGACACGCCATTGTTCACCTGAGTGGTCGTCTCTTGTGCATACCCTATTGTTGACCTGAGTGATCGGTTCTCTTGGTCGCGTTGTTGTTGACCTGAGTGGTCGGTTCACGTGGATACATCCTAGCTGACCAGAGTGGTCGGTTCCCTTATACTCTTGTCATTGTTGACCTCGTACTTTCTTGTTGACCTGAGGGGTTGGTACTTGCATACTCGTGAGGATGTTGACCTTGTCCATCCCTGTTGACCTTAGTGGTTAGTGGTCGTATATCAATGTTGTTCCAATGACCTATTGGTCAGTGTGCCCTGATAAGCGGTGATTGTCGGCTATTCACCGACGGTTGGCTATTGATCATACTCGCATCGATCGCCACAGCTCGACAGCATTTCATGAGTACCAGCGTCTGATCCCCTGAAGAAAGGTATTCTTTTCTAGAAAAGTGGTTGGTTACCAGTCTGTGAGCCCAATAGTCATTTACTGGGGTTATATGCAAACAGAGCGGTTGTAGTTTGCCTGAGGTCCTTAGACCGACACGGTGGTACAAATTTGGTACATATGGACTGTCTGTTCAGTTGACACATATAGCTACAGTAGTGGTTATTGCATGCTTACTTACAGTTCTTCTTTTTTCACACTTGCATTACTACTGTAGGGTTTTATTTACTTATACTCGATTACCGGTGAGCACGCTTGCCTTCGTCGGCTTGCGGTACCCACTGGATAACCCTTTGTTGGTTTCTCACCTTCATTGTTCCAAAGGTAATGAAAGTGGGATTGGTCGGGACAGTGCGTGAGGCCATAGTTAGAGGGCCGAGATAGAGTTTCCCGACATACGGTATACGATTTGATTATACTCCATACTTAGTATAGATATACTTATGAATAGTATAGTGTTACTCCATTACTCCTTTAGTAGAGGCTTATATGTGGTTCAGTTGATATCCTATACCTTCGAATTTTGGATATTGTACTTATGAGGGTTTTGGATGCTCATGATTTTGGACATTTGTGGTTTTACTATGTGCTACACCGTGCAGATATAGGAGAAACTCTATCTGTTTGTTTCAAGAATTTTCTGTATATGTGACGGATCTGTTGCATGCCTGCCTTTGGGTTCCAAGTTTCATAAAGAGAGGGGGGGCAGTTTTTCGTTGACTCTAATTAATAAAGATAGCCTGTTTTCGAATTGGTTTTCAAAAAGTGACTCAGAGCATGACAGATTAAAATGGTATCAGAGAGAAGATTACAACCACGAGCTTACTCATGGTTTTTTTAAAAAATAAAACTGAACCACTGGTTAGGTTGACCCATAGGAAGACCTAAGATGATAGGCAGATGAGTGTGGGATTGTTGGATTGAGTCCCAGTGTTCTGGACGAGCTTTAATAGTCTCGAGGTGCATGGTTATTATTTCGTGCATGTTACGATTTTCTCACAGACTTGTGTCTTAGCCAAGAGTGAAGGCGGTGTACTAGTACAGACATCATCAAGTAGTCTAGTTTTATATATATATATATATATATAAAATTGGGCTATAATATTATTAATAGTATTTGGGCTCTTTTACTATCGAGTTTTTAACCCTTAAATAAAAAATTATAGGATTAGGATGATAGTAATCCTCTAGGTATCGTTTGGTTCGGGGATAAGCAAAAAGTGGCTGTTCCAGGGATAGGTATAAATTGAGGTATAAGCGGGATTAGATCAATTTTGCGTTTGGATGAAAATTGGGTCATTCCTGAAAATAAAATAAATAGTGTTTGGTTAGGTAAAATGGAATAAGAAGGATAGTGAGTTTTCTAAATAAAAAGTAATGATATTATCCTCTTATTCTATTTGAATTTGAATTTTTAAAATTTTAAATTTATATTTTTAAAGTTAAAATTTTAAAATTTGAGAAATTTGAAATTTAAAATCTCAAATTTTAAATTCAAATTTTTAAATTTTAAATTTCAAACTTTAAATTTAAGATCAAATTTAAATTTGAAAAATTTAAAATATCAAATTTTAAATTTTAAAAATTTAAAATATCAAAATTTAAATTTAAAATTTAAAATTATAAACTTTAATTTTGAGATTATAAATTGTAAATTTTAAAAATTTAAATTTTTAATTTTTAAAATTTTAAAATACTACTAAGGGCGGGAACAATTAATAAAAATAATTTATTATAATAAATTTATAAATTTTTTTAAAATTCTACTTAAACTTAAATTTAATAAAAAAAATTTATTATAATATTTAAATATAATTTATTACAAATTTTATTATAATATTTAAATATAAATAATATGTATTAATATAGTACAATTAATAATTTTATAATAAAAATAATATATTATAATATATAACATATTATATTTATATAATTTAGTTTGCTTAATTTATAATTTTAATTAAGTTTGAAATTAAGCATTGGAATAGCACTATTCCACCAAAATGGTGGAATAGCAAATTTCTTGCTATTCCGGGATAACCGGGAATAGCAAGGTTTGATCGGGATAAAATATTCCGGCCAAATTTCACCCCGTTTGGCGGAATAGCGGGGATAACTTTCGTTATCCCTGCTTATCCCCCAAACCAAACGGGGCCTAAGGGTTTAGTGGTCATCCCTCTAGGGTTGAGTGGGTGGTTGGGTGAGTAGTATTGTAATACTTGGGAATTTGAATTTGAATTTGTTTTATGTGTGTGTGTGTGTGTGTGTGTGTGTGTGTGTGTGTGTGATGGAGAGAAATGGTTTTGTTGCGAGTCGGCAACCGATTCTAGCAAAACAAAATCGCAAGTCTAATAGTCTGGTACTGCGAAAAGCGTTGGTACAATCCATTTGTAAATCCGATGAGCCGATCGTTCGAAATTCCACGTTGTTCGAGGAAGGGTCGATATTGCATATTGGATATTTTTGCAAAAAAAACCCAATATTTTATGTATCGATTCGCATAAGATAGCTAGTGGAGGCGCGTTCACGTGTATTACACGAACCCTAAACGACTCGGCTTGAAATTCTTTGGATTTGGCTAGTTTTTTGCAATTGTACATTTATGTATAAATGTGCAACTACGGTATTCTCTTCTCTAACCCTAACCCTAACTCCTCCTGCACCCAACCCGAGCCCTAGCTGCCTTCCCTTTCTCCTTTAACTCCGCTGCTTATATCCCCAGCCGTCGATAACCACTGCGTGGCCAGCCAAACTCCGGCCACCTATCTCCTCCCGTTCCCTCAACCTCTCTCCTTCTTCTTCTCCCTCTATCACGGGGTCTGTGAGTACCCGAAGAGGGTTGCGTCCCCCTGACCTCACCTGCGGCACCTTGGGATCCCGGCGACCCCTCTCCGATAGCCTCTAGCACTGTCGAGCGTCGCAGCGACCGTTGCGGTCGTCTTGGTGCATATTTGGACAGAAGCTGCCGCACCTCTTTGCAATGTCGCCGTCGCTACCCCTAGCTGCCACTGCTGCCTTCCCTTTGTCCTTGGAGACTCCCCGTTGCGCCTTGCCTCCTCGGCCATCGCCATTGTCGGAGAGGCAACCCGAGCTCAAGCTTGAACTCAGGTGGGCCGAGCTTGCTCCAGGGCCATCGGCGTCACCTCCCGCCGCTGACTAGCATGAGCACGGTGCTACCCTCATTGACCATATCTTGGCTCTGCCTACGCATGCGCCGCTGTGCTGCCGGAGGCCTGCAGCCAACCCAAGACCCCTTGCTCCTTGTCTGCCCGAGCTAGGGCAATTTTTGGGCTCTACTGTCACGCCCTGGGGTCCCTTTTCAGTTTAAAACAAAGCGGAAAAGCGTCTGAATTTTTTTTTTTTGAAAACCTGACCCCAGAGTATGCCAGATCCGCCACAAATATAGGGAATCCACTGTTCACACGGACAGAGTCTCCCCTGTATTTGCACGGCGTCGCACAAGTACAAGAAGTCATCCAGGCACAACCACAACAAACGAACATACAAATAACCAACCGTTATATATATTCATACACTATTCACTACAGATTCACATTTATGCATAAATCCACACCTATCAGTTAAAATGTTTCCAACCACAGAAACAGGTTTTGAAATACTAAGATGCAAAATCCACAGAAANCTATAGTAAGAGTATAACTAGGATTACATACTATATAATCCTACTCTATAGAAGGCAATGATACTACTCTATATAAGGCAATAAAACACAATATCCTAATATATCGTAACATCCTAATATAGATAAAATATATCGTAACATAATGAATGAAACTAGCTAAGAAAGAAAAGAACGGCTACAAGTAAAGAACGGTTAATGATATAAAGTAGAATCAAGTAATCTACTTACATGATTTACAGGTATTGCATATTGCATAGCAGCGCGGCAAGGTATGGTTTTATTTGTTGCATAGTCAAATATCTATCTGACTATTTGTTGAACTAACCTACTGTTGCCTCCTTTGGACCTGGTGGGTCGAGCTCTTCTCTTGGGTGGCCGTACCCACTGAGAACTATATTTATATAGTTCTCACCCCCGTGTTGTTTTGGGGGTACAGGTTGCACACGAGCGGCGCGAGGACAGGGCGTAGCTCCGTAGATAGCGCCCCACCACTGAGACCGAGATAGCAATACCCTGAAGAGGTCAAGCTCAGCGTATCAGTATGAATGAAACAAATTTGTAGTAATTTGTATAAGTTTTGTAATAACTTAAAGGTATTTGAAATTTTGTAAATATAAAATTCTGAGATGAATGCTTGTAATAGCATAGTTAGCATTTTATGTTTTTGATACTTATACAATCTGTGGTTGAATGCAGTTCCTGTTTGGAACCTCTTGTATTGCAGTGTATAGATTGTGACGCCTAGAACGTACAGGGAGGCTCTGTCCGTTCGGCGGTCTGTCGGCGTGCCCGAATCCGACCAAATAGGCGGAGCTTGGGGCGTGACAGGTTAGTCTCAAAACTGCACAGTTATTGGTAACGGTCCTAAACATCACCTTTACATATATATTTTATGCGATAACAGGTTGTTTAGGGGCTTTTATGCAATTTTTCTCGGGCAGTGTGGGATCACAGTTTGTGATCTTTGGACTGGTTGTCCATTGTCTCGTGGCCTTTGCAATGTCCGTTGGTTGGTTTGTAGCGTTTTTCGGCGAAATCACTAGCGAAACACAATTATCGTTGTGGGGTACATTTGCTGTTAGTGTAAATATCCCAGGTTTCTCGCCGAGCCTTGTTGACTGGTTGCACTCGCTATCTCGAGTTTCTAAAGACAACGGGTGAGCGACGGAGGGTTCCAGTGCTGAAAACGACATTTCTGGGGAACCGAATGGGCACTAAGTGTGTTATTATATATCTAGGTTCTTCTGGCTTGTGTTTTCTATCCGAACACCTAATTTGGTGTGTTTTGGGACAGCTGGTGACTTGGGATGTACAACGATACTTTCCGGGGTACTTCGTTGTGTTTGGAGGTGTTCTGGTGGACTTTCCAAAAATTTCGACGGTTTCGGGGTTGTGTTTAGTATTTTGGAGTCGACTTAGTGGACCTTGACTTGGTAGGTCTTTTGTAGGTCCAGTCAACATCCTTGCACGCATTGGGTGTTAGACGCTACTACGATTGCAGATGGGCGCTTCGATTCGAAGTCGGTACACTAATGCTAGCTCGGTGATATTCTTCCTTTACCCTTTTTCATTGCTTTTGCATATTATTAATGAGCATTACACCAGTTGACTTCTAGTTTATTTACTCTACTTCTGGTCTTGCATATATTAGTAGTAGAGTGGTGTTTGATATATTGCATGATCTCTAACTGTGGGATCTGATTGGTCGATGTTGGTCAGTTCGCCGATCTAGGTGGTCTAAATTGGATAGGTGTTGGTTATTAACTTACTCTCGGCACTTTGCCGTCTTGTGGACTAGTGAGCATTTTGCGTCGAACGTCACAACTCATATAGCATATCACGTACACTAGCGGTTTGGCCACCGTGTGAGTGTTCTTTTTCAGGAAAAGTGATCGCCTCTTTAACTCGTGAGCCCTTGCAAGGAGCTAGCTGGGGTTTTGTGCCGGTAGGTGAGCATATTGTGGCACTAACTGCGGTCTTTAGACAAATATGGCAATGTTTGGATATCGATTTTTCATACAGTTGATGCATATATTTATTATTTATAGTAACGGTAGGTGCTTACTATTGTTCATATCTGTATTTCTTTTTCCGCTATTGTTCACGAGTATCTATCTATCTCTATTATATTCTTCTCGCCAGTAAGTACACTCGCCCTCGTCGACTTGCGATACCCACTGGGAGACCCTTTTGGTTTCTCATCCCTTGCCCCCCCTTTAGTGATCTCATTAGTGGGAGTCGGGATGGTGCATGAGACGTGGTAGCTAGCGAGCTCTAGAGGTCCCGATCTTTCGACATTGGCTACGATTATCTTGATTCTGGCCCGTTCCTTTTATTGTTAATAAATTAGAAAATTGTGGTTCAGTTATTTGCTTTTGTGATCTTTGGTTTATAAGTATTTCAGTCCTGGTGGATAGTTGTTTATTTGCGAATAAATTGAATGGTGATATTCTTGTGATTACTAGTGACGTTGTGGTTTTAATTTTATGACAAAGTAATTTTTTACCCCCTATAGTAGTCGGCTTTACAAAGGAATGAGTTTCCGAGTGGGCAATAGTTTTCAAATGATTTTTCGGATTGATTGATGTCTTAATATTCCAAAATAAAGTTTCCAGGTGGAAAACACTTTCAAACGATAGAACTAATTGTTGTAATGTGCATTCGCATCATTCTTCGCTTAAGAAGTGTTTAGAGCATGCATCATCTTAAGGATGACTAGCTGATTGATTACGATGAGCATCTGCATTGTGATTGATATTTGTGTGAGTGGATAAATGTGTTGCAGTATATACTAGTTGTAGTACGTCGTGCAAATATATAAGAGACTCTACCCGTGTGGATAGGAAAACTCATGTATTTGTGGTGGGTCTGTTCTATCTCATGGGCAAGTTTATATTAAAAAAAAAGGGGCATTTTTTCGCTGACTATATTTTCAAACTAGCCCTTTCTTTAAAAAGGGTTTAAAAGAAGGGTCCCGGGGCGTGACAAGTATGATCCAAAGGGTGGAGTTGATTAAAGTGTAGATCTGATGGCTAAAGAATTGATAACAAGAAAAAGACCAAATACTATTAATAGTACCCTAGTTCAACTCTCTCTCTCTCTCTATACATATATATATATATATATATATATATATATAAAATTCAAATTCGATCTTGGTTGAATTCCTCAATTCCAAATATCCCAGATATTACATTTTCTTTGTACCAAAATATCATATTCTTTAATTTCCAAACCGTACAATAATATAGTCAAACTCTACTTTATAATAAATTGCCTAGGAATCCAACGATAGGGAAAAAAAGAAGAAGACTAGTATACATTTTTAATGATTATTTCTAATTTTATATGTCTCAAGCTGTTAGTTGGTACACTAATTCAATAAAAACTATTTGAAAAATAATATAACTACATTCAACTTCAATTTTAAAAATCGAAATTGTTTATTCAGTTATATTTTTCTTTAAGATTTGTTTGTTCTACATGTGCAGGCTTCGTTTTGTTTTGCTTACGAGAGAGATATTATAGAATAATTATTTAATTTAANGTATAGATAGAGAGAGAGAGAGAGAGAGAGAGAGAGAGAGAGAGAGAACAAGACTGCTATGCTTTTAGGAGCATGGAGGCCTCTGTGCTCCTCAGCCGTTTTCGATGATGGAATTTTTGAATCAACAATCGACTTCGTTAGATCTGATCTAGTGTATTTAAAATTTTTATAAAATAATTTTTGCGATTTTTCGATACTATTTATCTATTGATCGAAAGGGTTCAAAATCAATAATTTTTAATAGGTGCAATGTCTACTGTTTTCAAGTTTAACGGTGTAGAATTATTTAAATCAGGTGAAATTTTGATACAAAATTCTTTATACTATCTACAGCAGGATCAATATCTCTGATCGAAAATTTTAGTTCTATATTACCATTTTTTATAGAATTTTTTTTCAGCCATTGATGTTAAACCCTTTCGATTGCTAGGTAAATGATATCGAAAAACTGCAAAAATTATTTTCTAAAAACTTCAAATACGCTAGATTAAGTTTAATAGAGCCGATCGTCGATTCGAAAACTTTATCATCGAAAACGGCTCAGAAGCACGGAGGTCTCTGTGCTCCTAAAACACTACAACAAAAACGGTCTATAGCAACACTTTTAAATGTCGATACAGGTCAAAAAAAGTACTGCTGGCTAAATTACCGACACTTTTAAAAAGTGTTGCTATATGTGGGGTCGCTAGGTATAAAGTGACAGTTAAAGAGTGTCGCTCTATCCTAAAAAGAGTGCTGCTAATTTAACAACACTTATTTAACTATTTAGCAACCGCCGAAACTCTACCTTGTTGGTTGCGGTAGCGGAGGAGGATGAGAGAAAGGAATCTTCGTCTAGAATTTCAGTCGATTGAATGAGAGGAGAAGGAAAAATGGTAACCGATTTTTTTTTCTTTTTTTTTTCTTTTCTGTTTGTAATCGGGCCGAATGGGCTGGGTGAGGTGGGTTGAGTAGAGTAACCTTTTATTTTTGATTTGATTGGACTTTATATTTAGATATTAGTAAATTTTTTTTTTAAGTTTTGGCATAAATGGGACACTTACACAAAAGTGTTCCAAACATGTGTCCCTATAACATAATTCTGTTATAGTGAAAGTACCGCAGGAGGTCTTTGTGCTCCTAAAAGTACCACAGTTCTGCTATATATATATATATATATATATATATATATATATAGAGAGAGAGAGAGAGAGAGAGAGAGAGAGAGAGAGAGAGAGAGAGAGAGTGGCTAGTGAGAACTTTTGACTAAATATTAATTGTAGAATATTATTCATCCAGTCACAACAGTCCAACCAACAGCAGAACGTATTTGAAAAGTACAACTAACGATGATTCTTTAAGCCAATGTATAAAGTAATCCATTGCATGTTCCACCACAATTGATCGAGGATTTGCCAAACACCCATCCCCTCCTTTACCCCAATGCAGGGCCAAAGACCTGCACTATTTTGAGTTTTTTTTTTCGCTCCGGTGACAATTCATTGCCAAAAATAGAAGCTCCATACTTCTCAAAAAAAAAAAAAAAAAAAGTGCGACGAGATAAACATGGAAGAGATTTTTAATGGAAAAGCTGGTGTGCTTACCAAAAAAAAAAAAAAAAAAAAAAAAAAACTTTTATAGAAGTTCAAGTGTGGTCAATCTCAAGGTTGTGTGATGTACGTAGAACCATGAACGTAGATTCCACAATGTTCATTGCATATGAACACATATCAGGGAAGGTAAAAACAGTAACATATTAATTTGTAGTCAGTGAATGATATTTATATCAAGAACTCGTGAATTCTTTATCCTTATATTCAACAATACCATGTGAATTAAAATCACACCTAGAATTACCTGACAATTTTTATGAAAAATTCAGAGAAATTCCATGAAACTTTCCGCCCAAAAATGTATTTTTTGACTTGCACTATCCTAGTTAATACCTTAAAAATTCCTCCTCTTTTTCTTTGCTAATTTAATATTTGTAATTTTCAGAGAGAATTTTCAATGAAGTGGAGGATACAGAAGCAAGTGTTCGAGGACCCAAAGAATATAGAATAAATTTTATGGGCATTGTGCTCATACAGCTTTATTTGGGGATTGCTCGGAGTGGCACCTATCCGAGTCTTTGCTGGGTTAAAATGGTATATATGGAGACCCCCTTCAAATGCTTTTGCAGGGTGGCCCGGATGGGCCTCGATAACCACACGGCGCCCATCCAAGCAATCCCCAAATAAAATTGTTTGGACACAATACCTATAAAATTTTTGTCCGAATATGGGGATCTAACATTTTTTCTTTTTTTCCCATCTCGTCAAATCTCATCTGAAACATAGCTGGTGGCTAGCAATATCCTAGGGCGTGCCACCTTAACTTTATCTTCCTCCAATTGATGTTCCCAAAATTTACTAGAAATAATTATTGTACCCAAACTGCAAATAGTTTTAGAAAGGGAAAACTTTGAAAAAATCCCATATGGTTTCGCACTTTTTTATTTTAGTCCCCTGTAATTTAAACTGTATTAAGTTAGTACCCTATGGTTTCGCCCTTTCTCACTTTAGTACTCTGTGGTTTAAAGTATATCAAGTTAGTACTTTGTAGTTTCATTTTTGTATCAAGTTAGTATCCTGTAGTTTCATTTTTCTCTTTTTATTATTCATTTCGGGGTATTTTTTTCATTAAATCAGTGGTAAAGTTAAAACTAAAGGATAATAAAATAAATATTCGATAAACCTAGGTAGGGTATCTGTAGTTTTTTGTATATAATTTAACGAAATATTAAACCATAAGGTACTAAAGTGAGAAAATGCGAAACCACATGGTACTAATTTGATACATTTTAAATTACAGGATACTAAAGTGAGAAAGTTCAAAACCACAGGGGTATTTGAAGTTTTTTTTTTTTTAAAAAGTATCTACTTAATCACATCTTTAAATTTATAAAAATAAATAAATCATGTAATCGTAAATATCTTATCCGCAGCGAAATATGTTTTCTATACTAGTTTTTCATTATTCTTTATAAAATTATGAAACACAAGATTTTTTTATTCTAAAAAATCACTACAACAGAATTAGGTTATAGGGACACATGTTTGGGACACTTTTGAGTAAGTGTCCCATTTATACTAAAATTTTAAAAAATATATATTAATGCCTAAATATAAAGCCCAATCCAACCAAAAATAAAAGATTACTCTACTCAACCCACCACACCCAGTCCATTTGGCCCGATTATAAACAGAAAAGAAAAAAAAAAAAGAAGATAAATTAATCATCATCTTTTCTTCTCTCTTCACTCAATCCACTAAAATTCTAGACGAAGAGCCTTTCCTATCGTCCTCCTCCGCCACCGCAGCCAACGAGATAGAATTTCGACGATTGCTAAATGCTTAAATAAGTTCTGGTAAATTAGCAGCACTCTTTTAGGTTATAGCGACACTCTTTAACTGTCACTATATACCTAGCGACCCCACATATAGCAATATTTTTTAAAAGTGTCGGTAATTTTAGCTAGCAGTACTTTTTTGACATGTACCTACATTTAAAGTGTCGCTATAGACCGTTTTTATTGTAGTGAATAAAGTATCAAACCACGTACAATTTTTTTTTTATTCTTTTATATCTTAGAATAGTAGGTTATCTCTAAAATAAAATTCTTTAGTTTTTTAAATATTATTTCGTTACCAATTCCAATCTTAGAGTAACCAAAATAAAATTATTTTTTTATTTCTCTGTAATTCGGGATGTAGCCTTAAAATTTCTGGAACGGAGGATAACAATTAATTCTTTTCTGATATTATTATCATATGAATAAAGGACCATCTCATCTACAGAGAAAAGAGATAAAATTGGATGCTATGGGTGAATTACAAGGCCAATGTGGCTGCCCAACTGGGTGGCGACCAAAACCAGATATATATTTTACATTTTATCTCTTTTAAAATAATTTTTTTTCACTAGTAATATTAATATAATTATATTAAAAATTATGCCATAAAGTGTATAGGCTCCGGTGGGCTGTTTCTAATAGCACTAAGCAAGTTTTGTATCATTTTTTTTTAAAAGATATATGTAGTATGCTATTCGATTCCTTTATTTAATTTAAAAATAAATTTAGTTAGAAATATGAATCAATTAGGATTCGAACTTGGGACCTCAGATACCAACTATCAAGCCCTTTGCCACTTGCGCTAGAAATAATTAGTATTCCTTTGATCATTTTCATCCACTAGATAATACTATTCAACTAACTATCCGCCCAACGCTAATGAATCACTATCATTCTAGCTGTACATCTACAAGCACTGAAAATCTAATAATTTATAAACATATGAATTGGGGATACGGTCGCATCACTTCAGTGGAGTATTCATAGAGCGACACGTGTCGGCGGGTGAGAGGAGCGCGAGGGCGGGCGCGGTTGCGAGCGGACGGCGCGGGAGCGAGCGAGCGGCGCGAGCGGGCTCAGGCGGGCGGGCGCGCGTGGGCGCGGGCGGGCGCGCGGGCGTGGGCGCGGCCGGCGCGGGCAGCGAGCCGGCGAGGTGCTGGGGTGCCGGCGGCGCGGGCAGGACCCGAGCCGCGGCCGTGGGAGTCCAGAAAAAAAAAAAATTACAGTTTTGTCGGGGCTCACACTTCTCCTTTGCACGCGTCCACGAGGTTAGCACACCTCGTGACCGCCTGAGGAGAGAGATCCAGCTCTCTCTCCCTCTTTGAGAATTTTATATATATTTATATATTATATATATATATTTATAGAAGAGAGAGAGAGAGAGAGAGAGAACTAGGCTCCTATGCTTTCGAAAGTACGGGAGGCACGTGCTTGTAAGTTGTTTTCGATGATGGACATCCGATTCTGCGATTCGGTTCCGTTAAACTTGAATCTACGTATTGGAACTATCTAGAAACCAAATTTCATAATTTTTGATTTCGTTTGTCTAGTGAACAAGTAGCCTCAAAATGAACGGCTGAAAATGAAAATTTCATAAAAACAGTGATAAATTGATTCAAATTTAAATCGAAGATCGGAAGTATTGAACTTGCTACGATTTAAGTGAAATTTTCTATTAAATTTTCATGTAATTTGGATACTTCTACACCGTTGAACTTAAAAATGTGCTACATCGACGTTAAAATAGGCATTTTTAGACCTTTTGATCGCTAGTAAATGATGTCAAAAAAATCTAAAATTTGGTTTCTACATTGTATTCCAATATGGTAGATATACCTAACGGAGCGGATCGTCGAATCGAACGCCTATCATCGAAAACAACTTACAAACACGGACCTTCCCGTACTTTCGAAAGTACGGGAGACGGACTCATATAGACAAGGCTCCTATGCTTGAAAGTACGGAAGGCCCCTGCTTTAAGTTGTTTCGATGATGGACATCATATATAATATATATATAATATATATATATATTATATATATATATATATATAATATATATATAATTTTAATATTTTATTTAAATATAAATAATTTATTTTAAGAATCAATAAAGATAGTATTTTTATTTTAATTTATTTTATTTGTAAGTTCTACCAATAAGAAAAAAATATTACGTATTTTGAATATACAATGAGCTTTTATTTATTTTAAACTGATTATTTATTTTAGACCACTCTAATCTCTCTCTCTCTTTTTTATTTTTCTTTCTAACACCCTTCTTATTTTTGAGTGTTATTGTCTACATACAAAAAATAAATTTTAATTTTAAAATTTAAATTTAAATTTATTGTTAATGATTTTTGAATGTGTTGCTTAGCTTTATATATTTAGTTAGTATATTTAATGTAAGTGTTGTAATTAAATATATTTAAAAAATTTAATTGTAGTGTTTTTTCTAAAAAAGGATTATTTATATCTAAATAATTGTAAAATTAAAATTAATATTTAATGCATACAATCTAAAATATTTAAAACTTAGGCATAAATAATTATATATTTTAAAGTTTTATTATAATTAAAATATAAACTTATGAATTTACAATCTGAACCCGAACGAGTTTTAAGATCAGTATTATTATTTGTAAGCAAAACTTACATATATGATACAATTGATTACATGTGAAAATCTATTTAAAATTTTTTTATTTAATTAACTAAAATATATTATTATTTACTTTATAAAAATATATTTAATTATTTATTAATTATTTATAAAGAATTTAAATGAATCCGTTACGTAGCACGGGTTCCTTAACTAGTTTGACAAGGATTTATGGTCACATAATTCCACTCCATAAAGTTAGCGCTATTTGAACTTTGATAAATATTGATATATCAATTACCTATCCCACTCTACACACTAGTGTGGTGGTGGGACCCCATGCGAGACTCTTTAATTTGTCGTTCCATAAAATATATAAGTTTGTACTTAGTTCAGGGATTTAAATAACTGAGTTCAAATTCCATTACATTAAAATTTTAATTTAGAATAATTTATTGTGATATAATATATATATAAATTTCGTTGAAGATAATAACATTCTGATTTTAAACGCACAAATTTTGATTTTGATTTTTTGAGTCCCATACTTCTAAGCAACAACGTGAATCAACGGCCCGGCCCTTTTAGAGCAATCTTAGAGGCCCAAGTTTATTACTGGGCCGGATTCGTTATTCACTGTAGAAGCCCCACTCATTTTGGGCCTAGTTGTTTCTTTTTATGACCTAACTTTTAATGGACCTAATGTGAGGGATAAGCGTACGTGGGCTGAGTTGATGGTTATACGGGCCACATCCAAGCCCATTAGGCTCAAATATTTAACCCAAACATAAGCATCCAATCCATGTGGCCAATTCCTTCTTTCCAAAGTTGTCTTCATTTTGAACCATGCTTATTATTATTATGATTATTATTATTTAACTTGCTCGTAGGCTCGTATTAATGATTTGGTGCTATCACGAGCATCTATACAATCTATCTATTTGGGACTCTATCCGATCCTACGTGGCGCCTCTACGTTTGTTTCATTCATCCGAGCCTCTCTCTCTCTCCCTCTTCTCCCACCGAGCCTCTCTTCCTTTTCCTCCACTGCCAGCTGGTCCTCTCTCTTCACACCCTCTCTCTCTCTCTCTCTCTCTCTCTCTCTCTCTCTCTCTCACCCCCTGTCTCTCTCTTTCCCCCTCTGTCACGCCCCGGGACCCAGCGGAAGCCCGCCCGGCACGTGCCCAGACCCGCCATACGTCTAAAACATATAAGGCGTCTAAAAACAACAATAATAAAAGCAATAATAAAAGACATCTAGGAGTATCAGAGCATAATAAATGTCTAAATGCTACAACAAGGGATAAGGATAAAACTGTAAATCCACTAAATAAAACATAAAGTGATACGAGAAAATCCCACATACAAGTGCTATAGGTAGATACATAGGTAGTCTCTATACATGGATACCAAAAACCTCTTACTCTCTCAACTACAAAAGAAAGAGTAAACCACCTAGGCAAAATACCGCTCCTCGCTAGCTAGCTAAGCGATCCCCTTGCCGCGATCCCGTGCCTCGCGGGTGTCGAGGCCTCTGAAAGTATAACCATGAAAACAGGGGCGTGAGAACTTATTAAAAAATAGTTTCCAGTGGACAATTACTTGACTTCAAGTGAATGCACCGATGAGGCCCAAAGCTATCAAAAGATGTCAAGTGACTATAAAATAGAAAGCGAAAGCTAAGTAAAATGTAACTTACTACAACAGATATCTCTACTTAGCATAATTCAGCATAAGTATGAAGCCAACTATGCATGAAGTAAAAAGTCTCCAAACTATCAAATGTTCACATCGAAATAGTAAAATTCGTGTTTGATATTCTAGTCAATGTCCAAGTATCACTAAGTCATCATCTGATCACATGTCATTAGATGAATACTTCAAGTTCAAATTAAAGAGACCTACCCGAAGCTGTCTTATGGCCTCTGAGACCCACCCGTTAGCTGTCGCGCGGTGCCGAGGCCTAATGCCGTGGTAGCATCATCCCCACCTTAGAATGAAGACACTGTCCACGCAATCCTTCGGCGCCCATATCTCCGCACGGATATGATCACGATGTGCTATCTCCGGAAGTGCCGGTGTAGCGAGCGACCCTCACAAGCATGTGCGAATGAGCAGCGAATGGCTAAGTAGCAATATGATCTGCTTGCAAGTACCAAGTCCTCATGTCTAATAACATGAAATATGTCATTATCTTAAGCTGCCTATCCCTATGTCATCATGTCTCTAACATGGAATCTTTGTTAAAAGGCGGATAAGTAGTGCTAATCATATGTCTCTATATTGCGTTTCATGTTTAGTCTAGTTTCAAGTGCCCTTTGATAACACTCTTGTTCTCTGTGCACAGAGCATGCAACCTAATGTTCCAAAGTACATATTCCGAAGTAAATAATCTCTCATAAGTGATGTATTTTTCACTTGCAAAATAAACATCTTTCGCAATATCATGCATCATACTCATATAACTCTACTATATAGTGAAATTTTATAATACACTATGGCATGGCAATTTATAAGTGCTCTAAAATTCATATAAAATTCCATTTAGCATAAGAAATAATTATAAAAATATTTACAACAAATAGAAAGAGAAGCGGTCCATTTCGCCCCATATTCCACGAAGCCAAACCTCACCGTCGTTCAACCGAAAGCTTTCGTTTGCCCAGACGAAGGCGGTCCACACACACTACGCCTAAGTATTCCTAAAAGGTCATGAAATAAGTGTCATCTAGTCGAAAGATATACTCTCAAGTTCATCATTACCAACTACAAGTAGCGGCTTGGATAAACTCACATCAATGAAAAACTCCTCTCTTAATCTCAAATGGAAAGGTAAGTCTTCCATATCTAACCTAAAAACGGCTTCCCAACACCATCAAAAAGGTTTTCAAAAGCCTCAAATAAAAAAGCCCCAAATCTAATCCTAAGAACCCAATCCAGGGTTTTCATTCTAAGTAAAACCTAGAAAAAACATGTATCAAGCTAGAGATTACATGCTACCAACCTACAAGTAGGAGTCTTCGATCCAACGTCATAACCAAGTAGGCGTAAGTTTTTGATCCTCCAAAAGCTCTCAACCGCAACTCGAAGCACCAAAGGTGAGAAAAAAATGGGAAGAAGATGATGCTCCAAAGCTCGCAAGCCAGCTCCTTCCTCTTACATTTTTTTTTCTTAATTTCTTCTTCTTCTCTCTTCTCTTCTTCTTTCTCTTAGAATTGGGTAGGAAGTGAAGAAATAGGAGAGAAGAGGGTGAAATGGCCAATAGGACATTAAAAGCAAACAAAATCCACCTAGTTGCCTCAAAAAACTTCTTAATCAGCCCGGTCTGGCAGTTTTCGCACCAGAGGGACGTCTCCCCGACCTGGCAGACCGATCTCTTAGACCTGCCCCCCGAAAAATCCACGTATCGGGAACGGTCTCTCCCATGCACGGGACGCAGTCTGCTCCCAGCGTAGACGCGCTGGGGACCGCGTCTCGATGCAAGGGACGGTTGCCTCGCTGCATTGCGCAGCACTGTTACACTGGGGGACCGTCTCTACTATCAGGGACCGGTCCCTGAGAAGTAAAACTCTCAGGACTCTGTTCAAAACTCTCGAGATTCGAACTTTTTAGCCCGGTATACCAATCGACACCCTCCCCAAGTATTGGAAAGTTCGAATACAAATTCGAAAATCGAAACCTCGCAAAAAAAAATTTTGCAAAGGTTCAGTGCGCTACAACCCTCTTTCACATCCTTTTCTTTCTTCCCCCGCCTTCATTTCACACCCTCTCGTCTTTCTCTACCCCCATCTCTTATCTCTTCTCTTCACACGCCTCTCTTTCTCTCCCCCCTTTTCTCTCTCTCTTCCTCCTTCCTAACACTTTCTCTCTCTCACCCACCCTCCTCTTTCCTCTCACTCGGTCTTCTCTCTCTTCCCCACTCTCTAGATCCTCTCTCACCCGTCTCCTCGCTGGGCGCTGGGGTGTGGCGGCTTGAGGAGGGCTGGCCGCTTGGTGAGAGCGGGGGCCCGAGCGCTGAGCCCGAGCCGAGGCGCCGGGCGCGATGGCACTTGGGGGCCGGCACGGGCACGCGGCCGGGTGGGGCGGTTCACGATCTGCATCTTTCCGTGCGCGGCCAAGCGGGCGAGTGCGAGTCAGCGCGACGCGGGAGCGCCTTCGGTTGCCGAGAGGGCGGGCGCGAGCCGGCGCGGTGCGTCGCCGCGCAGTGTGCACCAGTGTGTGTTGGTCGTCGAGGGCGCGGGATGCGCGGAGTGGCCGAAGGTGGCCACGGTGCGGGGGCACGAGGACAGAGGGGCGGCGGCGGGACGCTGCACTCTTTCCCCCTCTCCCTGCGCGACGGCGGCGCGAGTGGTCGGGCCGGGAGCAGAGGTGCGCGCGTAGCGCAGCGGGACAGGCGGGCGCGGGCTCCGGGCGGGGCGCGCGACGGGCGCGCGCGCCGGTGGCCTTATTTATTATAATATATATAACTTATATATTAATTATATAATATATTATATATTTTATATATAATATAATAATACTTTGGAGTAGCTTCTTTTGCTAGATCTTCTTTTTTGGTTCTCTCTCTTTCCTTTTGGGTTAAACGTGTGTGTGTTGATTGTGTGAGAGACGAGAGAGCAAGCGGGAGCGAGAGAGAAAGAGTGAAACAAAGGTTGAGACTGGGTTGGAGGCAAGGGAGAGGAGAGGGAGGACCGCATATGGATCTCCACAAGCAAAGGATAGCGTGCCAGTCTGCATCTCTGTCAGTTCATGCAATTGAGGTCGCGTGAAGCATCTCACTCTCATCTTCTTTTTCTTTCCTCTTTTTTTTCTTTCTTATTTTTTTTTTTTTTCAAACAACAGTAACTTAAGTCTCAAACCCTTCTGAGTTTAACGCAATAATTAATGGGGTTTTTTGTTAGGAAATTAAACAAATTGTCAAAATAAATTTTTTGTCATTGTTTTTAGAGTTTTGATTGCGATCTCAAATTGTGCGGGTTATCGACTGCCTTATACATCTCTCTCTCTCTCTCTCTTTCTCTCTGTATTTGATGAAATATTAGTCAAAATTTTTCTATATATTAAACTGCTAATTATTATGTATGCTAATAAATACGGTGGCATCTATGAAATACTATCTATATACTTATGTGTAGAGTTGTTGTGCTATCGAAAGCATAAGGCAGTCGGTATTTTCAATTTTTTAATTCTTGGATAAAAAATTATGAGATCAGATAATAATAGTCCCCTTTAAATTTGATTGGTCCTGAATAATAATATTTTACAAAAGCCCAAAATAAGAGCAAAATTGCTATTTATTTTTTTTAATGTAAAATTAACATTTTTTCTAAATTTTTTGTATTTTTTATCTCTTTCTTTAATTGTTTTCTATTAATTTATAGAATAAAAAAACGCAGGAGCGTGGGGCGGCCCACGGTGTGGCGCGGACACGCTGGAGGGCGGGGCGGGACGCGGCGCGGACAATGCTCTTTTTGCCTTTTTCCCTCTCTCTTCTCTCTTCAATGTTCAAATTATTTTTTATTTCTCTCTATTTAAATTTTTAATTTTTTTTTTTAGCTCTTTAATTTTTTAAAATTTAAAATTTAAAATTAGATTTAAAAATTAAAAAATTTAAATTTAATTTTTTAAAAATAAAATAATAATAACATAAATATAGAAATATATTAGTTTGTTCAAAATATTAAAAAAAATGCGTAAATCTCCTTCACTAGTTCCGGTTTAATTCTGAGTGTATATTATACAGCATTTTTAACCAATCCCATTAGGGTTGCCACGTGGGCGTCTCTGGTTGGCTTGCAAGGGTGTATAGGCAAATTGATCCTGGGAGAGCGTGGGGGTAAAGCCGAGAGAGAGAGAGAGAGGGGTTTGAGAGGAGAGGGAGAGAGAGGAGAGAGAGGCCAAGGGAGGAGAGAGAGAGGCCAAACGAGGAGGAGGAGGAGGAGGAGGAGGAGGGCGATGTGGTGCCAATCGTGCAGGGGGGAGTACGAAGAGGAGGAGCGCGGGACGTGCCAAGGAGTGCTACGACGAGGCGAGCGAGACGAAGGCAGGAGCTCAAAGCGCTGAGATCGACGACCTCAAGTCCAAGGTTCGAGTTCCTCCGCCTCGCCTCCCACTCCCACGATCCCAAGCCACCTCCCACTATTTCCACCGTCCATCCCTGCCTCCCTCCTCCTCCTCCGTCACTCCTACCCGACCTCCTCCTCCACGCTTCCTCCTCCTCCTCCTCCTCCGCCGCCGCCGCCGCCCCTCCCGTCCCCGCCCACCGCGCCGTCCTCGTAAGGAAACCCTAACTCTACCTCTTCGATTTCTTGTTCCTTTTCTCGGTCGCGCGTTTTCTTGCGTTGAGTTTGGTCTCTTGGACGGTTAAAAACGCGAACTTTGACCGATTGGGGGCGCGTGAGATTGGAAATTAGGATTGTTGATCTGTGGGTTCTCCTCTCGGGGTCTGATGGCCTCGTAATGTGCGTTTTTAGTTGTGAATTTCGATGGCATTTGAACTTTAGGTGATGAGTTGCTTTGGATGGCTCGGTCACCTTCGCTAGGGTTTCTTTGATCTCCTGTTATTTATCTGCTCGATCTTGTGTCGGTTGCGTTCTTTTTGGTGGATCGAATGCTGAAAAACACCAACTTGTAGCGATTGGGGCGTGTGAAATTGGAAGTTAGGGGATTTTTGATTTGTGGGTTGTCGCCACGGGTGGTGAAATTGAAAGGTAAGTTAGAGTTTGCATAGCCAATTGCAGATGATTCAGGTTTATGTGCCATCTGGGACTGGATGTAAGTATTGATGGACGGAGAATTTTATTGTGCACGTGTATTGCATATTGAGATTTGTGGGGCGCATGTGAAGCACAAAAACAAACCATTAACACCTTAATTTCTCTATTTCAATTGTGATTAGTAGTTGAGATTACACTAGGTTAAAATTCTTTTGAAACTTTGATTAAAGAATTTGGGTGAGACTATTGTTGAATTTTGTTTAACAGAGATTAATTAAATGGAGATTGAACTAGTTCATTTTATCAGATAGGAGACTAAATAGATAAGAATGTGTTATGATAAGATATTTAACAGGAATTAAATAGTTGACTGCAAATTTTACATAAAACTGCTTCACTTATCAATTTTTTAATGCATCTTTAGAAAAAATCTCTGACAAACATTCATCCTAGCTGTCTTTTATTGATGGACGTTCACTAGGTTTTCAGTATTTGATCTGATTTTAAAGGGTAGAAGTGCTAAAAGTAGATAGTCATTATGTTTAATTGTGTGTTTTTTCTTATTTCTCAATTTTGTTTGGTCACAGAAGTAGGTGGGACAACATATTTTGTAGTTCTGTTTTGCCAGGAAATTAGATAATCAATGTAAAAATGTATTTAGTTGGCTGGCTGAAATGTAGTGTTTATCAAGATTATTGTAATCTTTACGTCTTCTATCTCTTCTTCAGTAAGGTTGTCAACGATTGTTAGGTAGTATATACCAGGATTGTTCTAATCGTTACGTCTTCGTTCTATTCTTCAGTAAATTGGTTGACAATTCTTAGGACGACGCTTTTACCATTTGGTGGAACAGAAATATTCTGGGGGTAAAGGCATTTTATTTCTTTTTCTGAATGTATCAACTCTGCTTCTTGACTCTTCTGAAGAAAAGTAGCACCTGTTGACTTGGCAGCAATGAGAAACCTATATTTCCACTTAAGTTGATAGGGGGATTTCAATTAGAGGATTGAAAAGATGAATGATTTTGAATTTGTAGATGTTGATTTCATCAATTTCTGCATACAAACAGAAAGCATGAGCATTACAGTTGATTGTTCAGTTCACATAAATTCGACACTGCATGTGTTTGACCATATTAAAGCTCTTCAAATTAAACACTTAAATATAATTGTCATTTAAAATGTTCTTAATATCTTTATGCATGTTGGTTTTTCTCACAATAGAGGACTACAGAGAATGTGTTTAACTAAGATGCTTTCAATCAAGACTCTGTGATGCATCGTTTGAAAAGGCGCAAGGCGCAAAAAGGCGCAAAGGCCTTATGGAGTCTGGGCGCGAGGCGCGCGCCTCAAGAAGGTGAGGCGCATATCTAATAAAAATAAAACATTCTTATCAAGCCTATTTTAAATGGATATTTTATGTTAAAAAATTCTAATGTGGCTATACAAAAACAAAATAATCATAAAAAAGTAAAGAAATCGCATGTATAAATGTTCTCAGCCTAAAAATAAAATTATGTTTCAACTTTCAACTTATATGCGCTTGCTGCTGCGTCTTTCTTCTTACCACTACCACTTATTGCCATTGGGGTAGAAGAGAGAACGACCAAGAGAAAAGGAAAAGAAAGCGTTCAATTAGGAAATTTTTTAAAAAAATTTTCTCAACATTTTGAATATATTGAAGAAACTGAAAATCCGAAAACCCAAACCTTAGATCCATTAAACGTAAATATCACGAGGCGCGTCTGAGGCGCGTGTCTCACTCCTTGAGGCGCTGAGACTCACGCCTCGCGCCTAGGCACTGAGGTGCGCGCCTGATGCGCGCCTTTTCAAACACTGTTGTGATGTTAATGTTGATGGAGCTTTTATGAATATCTGATATGAACGTGTTAAATTACCTGTTAGCTTCATTTACACGTTATTATTATTTCCTTTGCTGCTTTATGTAGTTTGAAGAAATAGGGCTATTGTGTTTATGAGCGATATGGTTATTATCATTTTAAATTTGTTACCAAAAGTTGAATAGACCATAAAAATATCAAAAGTTAGTTAGATCCTAGCTTCTGCTTGCTTTAGCATGTAGATAACTTGAATCAAGTTGGGTATGAGGATTTAAATATTTTACGGTACTATTGCTTTTCGACGTCTAACTAACACTTCGTCCATTTAATTGTTTGATCAGTGTATTTATGTCTTCCTAGTTGTGCAACCGGAGTGTTTTATATGTGTATCTTTGAATTTGGTTAGTTTTTGTAAAAGCAAGCATTAATACTGAAGCTGATGAAGCTCCGATAATCTATTGCTATGTGAGATCGATTTGGTTAACTTTATGAAAGTAAAAAAGGATGTAGAAAAGAACAATTCATTTAATTCCAATTTGTAGAAGAGAAGAATTAATGTATAGAAGAGAAGAGTTGAGGTTAGATGCGGATAACTGTTTCCTGTGGAGTCAAAAAAATTCAGTCGCATATTTGCATGTGATCACAGTGTAGTTGATATTTGCTGCAACTGTAGATGATAGGAGTTAAATTCATCCTTTAGATGTAGGATTTTATTTTTTGGATATATGTACCTTTTCCTTTAGTGATGATTTAAAATTTTGTGTGATTGTAATTTAGGACACAACTTTATAGATGACTACGAATGTGAAAGAATCTTCCTTTATGTTCTGTAGTAGGTGTTTGGAAATGATATCCATATGGGCTTGATAGGTCTAGAAGCCACTTATAAATTTGCTATAACAGTTGGGGCACGTTTGTTATGGGGTTAAAAGGGGTGAGATGCTATTTCTGTAAACTTTCACTCCGGTTAACTATGTTTGGTACGTGGGGTGAACCTTTTAGAAAGATTAAAATTTCATTTCCTTTTAACCTCCAACAATACAAATTTGTTGACCTAGAGGGGACTAGGTTAAAGGAAGGTTAAAGAAGGTGAAACAGGTGTTTATTTTCTCTCCACTCACTTTTTTCTTCTTATTTTCTCTCTAACTTTCTCTCTCTTAACTTTCTTTCTCTTTATTTTCTCTCTCGTTCCTTTCTTTTTCTCTCTTGCTTTCTCTTCACCTTCTCTCTTCTTTCTCTCGTTCCTTTCTTTTCTCTCCTTGCTTTCTTCACTTTCTCTCTCTTCAGTCTCTCCTAGTTTCTCTCTTCACTTTCTCTCTCCTCTCTCATCCTTGCGTTTTCTTCTTTCCCTTTCTCTTTTCGCGTCCCTCTCTCTCATCACATTCTCTGTCCTTATTTGATCTCTACTCGGTTTCTCTCTTTTCACTCGATTTCTCTCTTCACATTCTCTTCTTATTCTCTTTATTTTCTCTCTCCTTATTTTCTCTCCCTTCACTCTCTCTTTACTTTTTTTTTTCTTCTCTCCTTTCTCTTCACTTTCTCCTTATTTTCTCTCCTAACTTTCTCTCCATTATTTCTCTTCTTACTCTCTTCACTCTCCTTATTTTCTCTCTTTACTTTCTCACTTATTCTCTCTCTTCACTCTCTTCTTATTTTCTCGCTCCTCACTCCATTTTTTCTTCTTATTTTCTCTCTCCTTATATCTTCACTTTCTCACTACGTATTTTCTCTCTCTTCACCTTCTCTCCTTATTTTCTCTCTTCTTTTTTTCTCTTTTTCTGTCATTTCTCTCTTCTTTCTTTATCTCCCTTTTAACTTTTCTGTTCTTATTTTCTCTTTTTTATTTTCGATCTCTTCACTTGCTCTCTCATCCCTCTCTCCTTTCTATTTTTGCATTCCCTCTCCTCACTTCTCTCTCTCCTTATTTTCTTTTATCTCTCCTTAATTTCATTCATGACATGACCAAACATTAGTAAAAGAATTTTTTTTTTTTTATACTCCATGAAGTGTTACAGGAAGAATGCTTAGCCCCCCAACTTTTAATCCATACCAAACTAAACCTTGGTGTCAATAGCAGTTGATTATTATTGCTCTTAGGGCTTGTTTGGTTCGTCCATTTTGGACACGGAATGGGAATCGGTTTGATCAAATCCGGTTAATTTTGTTTGATTCGCAGGAATCGGTTTCGGATTCCTATTCCGGACCGGAATGGGAATGGCCCAATAGCTTTCAACTTGATTCTGGTCTCCAAGCCCGGATTGAAATTTCATTCCCAAGCCCACCCACACCTCTCCCTCAAGCCCAGCCCACGCCATCAATCTCCATCCCACGCATCCTCTCTCCTGTACGATCTCTCCACCCTTTTCTCATAAAAAAAATCCTCTCTCAAAAACCCTATCCCTAACCCTAAAGGCGTCGCGAAGACAACGCTGCAGCGTCGTAGGGTGGCGCGGCGGCGAGTCTCAGCGGAGCAGCAGGGTGGTGCGGCGGCGAGAAATAATTTTATATATTTTTTATAATTTTTTTCTTACATAATTTTTTTAAATAAATTTGATATTTGTTTGGCAAAGCTCTAATTTGAGAATAGTATTAAATTTTTCATAAATTTTAAATAGGTTTATAGACTTATATTTGAGAGTAAAATTAGTATTATGTTATTCTATTATTTTTTAGTTTATACGAACTAAACAATAGAATGAGAATAATTCATTCCAATTCCCAATCCATGAATGAACCAAACATCTAGGGGAAGTGGGCCAATGCAATTACCATTCCAATTCATTCCCATTCCATTATCCATTCCAATTCCAAACTTGAACCAAAGAAGCCCTTAGAGCTGATTCTTGAGTTCTTCTAGTCATAGATTTTCTTCTTCACTAAATTGGTGGGCCCTTTTCAAGTTTTATGTTTTGTGCATTTTTCATTCATGTTCCCCATTTATTAGATCTCTCAGAATTTCTCCATTAATGCTCCGTTTTACTCGAAGTGATAAGTAATTCTCTGTTTTTTTTCCTTTTGTTGACTATGCGTGTGGCAGTGAATAGCTGACGTCTTTCAGTTTCAAATATGAAAAAAAGTATCCTCTACAACACGTCTTCTCCCTTCTACTTAATTTTCGATACCTTACGCACTTATGGTAAAAGTGAGTTTAGTTTGCGTTTAGCACCTCACCAATATGGATCAGGAGCTTGCGGCTTGTTGTGTTGCTAGAGCCATTGTTGCTGGAGCCTTGCATGTCAAGGTGCTAAAAACTATTCTAGCACAGCACTAATGGGCATGCCTAGGGATGCAAACGGGGCGGATCTGGGGGCGGGAGCCCTGCGCCGTCTCCCGCCCTGACTAGCAAAATCCTGCCCCGCCTCCTGCCCCGAATCCGTGACGGGTTAAAAAATACATCCCATAATCCGCCCCGCCTCGTAACCCGCCTCCCGCCGGCGCTCCGAATCCGCCCCGCCAACTAATATTTTTTATAAAATTATAATATTATTAATATTTTGTAAAATATAAATTAATAATTTTTAATAATAGTATATATATATTTTAACAATATCAATTATAAAAATTAAAAATATCAATCACAATTCAAAACAAAATTCAAAAGTTTCAAATACAATAGAAATGAGAGTACGAACTTATTTGTATTTTAAACTTTTTTTGTACATACATTATTTTTGAGGAATATTTTTTTAAAATATAAATGATTTTTGGGGCGGATCATGGCGGGGCGGATTCGGGGCGGGTCAAAATTTCTCCCGTTTCCTGCCTCGAATTCGTCTCGGATGGTAAAATTTATCCCGTTTCTTGTCCCGAATCCGTTTATTTTCTCCCATTTATTGCCCCCGTCGGGGCGAGAGCTCCACCAACCCGGATCTGTTTGCATCCCTGGGCTTAGTCATGAATACTACTACGTAGTATATACAAGTTTCTAGTACTAGTCTTTGACTACTGTTCCCACGAGTCAGTCAATAATGCAGATATAAGTTTGATGATACTTGTTACTATATTGCTCCCAAAAGTCTTCTCCACTTTGCACATTTTGCACGTTAGTCTCAAGTTTTCTTAACGTCAGAGTTTAGGAATTTTCCGATAATACACATGTATAGAAACTATTTATTAACAGTGTGCTAACTTAAGAACATATTTGTGTTATATTCTTTTTAATATACCAATTGATGCTATTCAATTATCTCTTAATCCCATAAATCAAACCCATTACTCAATTCTCACATGTTAGCACTCGTTCAAAATAAATAGTCACTATTCATGCAACCCAAAGATCCAAATATCATAGAGCATTACTATTCAGATAAATTTGGAACTCCTGTTTGAGGATATAAGATGGAGGGCGGAAGTGACTAGATTGATGGAGATGGAGATTTGGAGGAGAAGAGACCCTTTTTTTTTTTCCACATAAGAACTTTTCCCTTTCTGTGAGTCTTATACTATCCTGGGATAAAAATACATTGCAAAAGAATTAGAATCAGAATAGAACCTGATAGTTGCTGGCGCGTACAGTGGGATGGTACGCAAAATCTTCAAGTTTGAATCTTCTTTGATTGTTGATTTTGTCTTTGATAACCAATATTCTGATTGTTATGTTAATCATACTTTATGTTTAGTTAACTATGTTGTTGGCTTTGTCCCTCTTGTGCTCTGGGTAAGCAGTTAATTGTGATTTTCTATTCGAGAGGCTAAAAGTTCTAAATCTCTGACTGTAGTGGAAATCTGAAACAAACAAGTTTCTGAGACCTCAAAAGCAAGAGCTCCAATTTCAGGCTTCTGCTTCTAACTTCAGCAACAAGCTGCTGGGGTGATTTTATAATGAAAAGCTGTTTAAGCTTCTTTCATATGCTCTCTCGAGCAATAATTCTGCATAGCTTGAGCAGGCAAAAAGACCATTTGTATGTATTCAGGTGAAACTCAACTACCTTTGCTTGATTAGAATAGTGGTTCTTACCCTTGATGTTCTTCTCTCTCGAGTTATTGGCAATTCTAACTATCAAAAATTTGAACCTTTTTTGTGTGCGCGTGTGAATAATCAGATCAGCAGGTCTCCCGTTTTTAAGGCAATGCTGGAGAACGAGATGGAGGAGAGCCGGAGTGGCATAATAAAAATCCACGACGTCTCCTACGATGTGCTCCGCTCGTTCGTCCACTACTTGTACACCGCGGAAGTGCTTCTGGATGAGCAGCTGGCGTGCGACCTTCTGGTGCTAGCAGAGAAGTACCAAGTGAAGCACCTCAAGTGCTTCTGCGAGAAGTTCATGACGTCCAAGGTGAACAACGACAATGCCCTTGCAAACTACGCCTTTGCCCACCGGCACAATGCGAAACCGCTACTCGAGGCGGCCCTTTCGTTGATAATGGACAACATGGCCACTCTGACCGAGAGAGTAGAGTACAAGGAACTCGTGGACGAGGACCCGCGGCTTGTTGTGGAGATTTACGAGGCCTATCTCACTAGGCAGGTAAATACGGCCGCCAAAGATTCACGGCTGGCACCATAACAGGGAGACACAAAAAGAAGGGGCATGTGTGAATCATTATCTTGTATACATTCCACCTCCAATTGCTGATTTTTTGGGAATCATGGATAAATATAGAGATGCGGAAATTTCTCTTCTATATGCGTGAGCGTTTGTCAATGTAGTGCGCTTTTTTTCTCTTGTTGTACGAAGAAGGTATAGTAATGTATGGATATTCCCTCGCTATAGGACATTTTGAGGTAGACACCTCAACTCTAGCTATTTTGTTGATCGGTGCACCCTTTAAGTTTGTTTGTTTTAATTACCTAAACTAGATTTGGATTAGAAGGTGAATTTTATCAAATTTAGTTAGGTAATTTGTGAATTTAACTAAAATATATGGAAATTTTATTAAATTTAAAATCTCAAATTAAATTACAGTGAATAAAGTTATAACGCTTAATGTGACACTCTAATACTTCCACATCGGATGGAAATGGAGTTGTCATTGGGTATATAAAAAAACTTCTCTAACAATAATGACTGGGTTTAAATATTTTGGGCCGGTTTTGGGCCGGTGATTCGTTACAAAAGTATTAATCAAAAGGACGTTATTTTGAATTAAAAAATGTTAAAAAATTGAGAATCATGTGTCAATATTAAAAGAAAAAAGAAATTATGAAATAAATACAATTCTCACCAAATTTTTTTTATTCTCTTTTTCTCTTTCCGGCACTTTATTATTATCCATAAAAATACGATCTCTCCAATCTTGTTCGCATGATTGAGTTACTTTGTTATAGAATGGCTGCCTCGATTTAATATTTGTATCTATATATTTGTGTTAGCGCCATAAAAATCGCGCCACGTGGTAAACTGGGATACACCTCAAGCAAGTGACATATGGTGCGTCAGGGGCAGAGAAGAATGCACCAAAAATCAAAAAGCAATTAAAGCTATGCAGTTGAGATCGGCTAGTAATGACCTATGAAATCAAGGATGTGGCCGATCATGTGAATAACTGCATAACAATGGACGGAATTATAAATATATAAGAAACGCCTCACAGAGAGATTTTTTTTTTTTTTTTTCTGAGAAACAAGAAGACCAATTTCTTTTTTTTTTTCACATTTTTTGCTTGCAAGAGTAGTCTATCTGTAATCCCTTTCTTTTTCAACATTTACTGTCCTTTTTAGGAGTAGTTTTTAGGTTAGAATTTTATCTGAAATTGTACGCCATATCAGCGCACCCTCTTCTGCAAACATCTTCTAGTTTTGAGCAATATATAAATACCATTCGACTCTTCAGCCAAACTGGAAAATATTGTGCTGTTTCTTAACTCGGTTGATTTAGTTGAACTGAAGTTATCGTGAAATCTCTGAACTCGGCTGATCCGATCTATTATCAGCCGAATCGCTTGATTAGACAGTGGACGCAAACTTCGAGGGTCATCTACAGTAGCCACTCTACCTCTTCGCACGCTTCCTGAAGAAGGACATTGACCGAGTCAAAGGTCAAAGAAATCAGCTCGCAGCAATTTTTTGGGCATGCTTGGTGGGATAACTTTTTCTTAGGTAATTTTTCACCAATTTCACTATATGGCTGACGATACTGCCTTGAACCTCCGCAACTGGATTGCTCCTCGATCTTCTGGGAATGACCAGACAATCAGCACTGAAAATGCAAATGAGCATTAGGCTGTACTGCTAGTAGAGGTGAAACTAGTGGGCAGTCGGCTCATCACGAGCCAAGCTTATCTCAGGCACTTGGTCAGATGACACGGGTCTTACAAATTTTAGACCAAAATGTCATCAAAGCACCGCTCGCTTAGATGCAGTTCTAGCCGCTATCATGACTTCTAATAAGAATATTGCCCGGATTGGGCAATTATTAGCGCCTAATGAACAGCATATGGTGGGTCCACAAGGACCTGTAGTCACGCCAGTGTTGCAACACCCAGTAACACCGGCAATTACACAGCCTCAAATGGCACCTTATCAAGCTACCTACAGATCGGCGAACGCGAACGCTGGTCAACAACTAGAGGTAGCGTGGGGTTTACTTCCTCCACCACCTTTACCGTTTTATCAGCCCTAAAATATGGGGATAAGGGCCAGGGGGTAAGGCCCGAATAATATGCAAGCCCCTATTCTTGTATTAGGGAACAATAATGAATTATACGCTTAGATTGAAGAAGCTATCCTAAATATAAATACAATTCTCACCAGATTTCTTTTATTGTTTCTTTTCTCTTTCCGGCACTTTATTATTATCCACAAAAATACGATCTCTCCAATCTTGTTTGCATAATTGCGTTGTTTTGTCATAGAATGGGTGCCTCGATTTAATATTTGTATCTATATATTTGTGTTGGCGCCATAAAAATCGCGCCACGTGGTGAACTAGGATGCACCTCAAGCATAACCCTTGAGGCCAGAGATAAGTGACATATGGTGCGTCAGGGGCAGAGAAGAACGCACGGAAAATCGAAAAGCAGTTAAGGCTTATGCGGTTAAGATTGGCTAGTAATGGCCTACGAAATCAGGGATGTGACCGATCATGCAAATAACTAAATAACAATGGGCGAGATTATAAATAGATAAGAAACGCCTTACAGAGAGATCTTTTTTTCCTGAGAAACAAGAAGACCAATTTATTTTTCCTTACATTTTTTGCTTTCTAAAAGTAGTCTATCTGTCGTCCCTTTCTTTTTCAGCATTTACTGTGCTTTTAGGAGTAGTGCCAGCGTTGTTTGCATGTGATGTGCTCGGCGCTATTTGCACATGAAGTGCCTGGCGCTGGTGATTGTTCCATCGCAGTCGCTCCTTCTGCCACCGCTGGCGGTGAAGGATCTTGGGTTACCCTAGTAGTAACCTGCTGAAGTAGCAAGTCCTCCAATCGCTTCATCCTCGCCTCCTATCGGCGCGCTGCATCTGCTTGCTGTTGGTCGGCCGTCGTGTCACCAAATCCGTTAGCACAGCAAACTGGTTTCTCAACTCACGGACCTCACTAGATCTAGAGGTAGCAGAGGTATCCACCTCCTCCGCACTAGCTGCCTCGGCCGCCCCGGCGNAGCATTTACTGTGCTTTTAGGAGTAGTGCCAGCGTTGTTTGCATGTGATGTGCTCGGCGCTATTTGCACATGAAGTGCCTGGCGCTGGTGATTGTGCCCATGCGGTCGCACCTCTTGTCGGCGTTGGCGGTGAAGGATCCTGGGTCATCCTAGTAGAAGCCTGCTGAAGTAGCAAGTCCTCCAATCGCTTCATCCTCGCCTCCTATCGGCGCGCTGCATCTGCTTGCTGTTGGTCGATTGTCGTGCCACCAAATCCGTTAGCACAGCAAACTGGTTTCTCAACTCACGGACCTCACTAGATCTAGAGGTAGCAGAGGTATCCACCTCCTCCGCACTAGCTGCCTCGGCCGCCCCGGCGGACCTAGAGCGAGTCGTCGGCATCTCAAGCTACAACAAACATAACAAGCGCAAGTTATTAAAATCCACACCATCGCAACCCCATTCAAAGAAAATAAAATCCCAATCATGCAAAAGTAGTGAAGTGAGCCTCACAACTAACTCCCGATGTAACGTTGTCAGCCGCCAACGTGACCTTCCACGGAGTTAGAAGTTGCACACTTCAATCAAACTCCAACCATTCGGAGTTAAAGATACGGCCCAATCGTAATACTTTCGCTCGAAAATCATATAGACCTGTCTCTCACGAGCCTATTTCCTATGGTCCAACCGTCTTAAGGTTTACTAGGTTCACTAAGACTCAACCCTAGGCTCCGATACCAATATAATTTGTCACGCCCGGGTTCCAGCGGAAGCCTACCCGGCACGTGCACAAACTCCCCGTATGCACAAGGTACTCCCCGGTGCACACAAGGCGTCTATTTCAAACATTTAAAGAATAGAGCAAGGAATATAAGCCTAGCAAGGTAATAAGAGCATAATATAAAACTAATCTATAAAACAACAAGTAAACAAATAAAGTTCAACTATCCCCAAAAGAAAATACATCAAGTCACTACCAAAAATACATATGGAATATAAGGGTAGTCTCTATACAATGGTCAAGTACACCTCTCAAAGTTAACAAAAGAAAGGTGTCCACCTATGCAGGTCACTCCCGACAGGCTCTAGCTAGACGCGACTCTCTTGCCACGGTCCCTAGCCTATCCCGTAGTGTATGGCTCTGAGAACAAAAACAACAAGTGCATGGGGTTAAGAACTATTAAACAATAGTTTCCAGTGGGTAAGCCACCGAGAAAAGCGAATTACACCACTAGATCAGCTGAGGCAAAAGTGGGGAATAAAATGACATAATAAAGCATGAATAATATGCGAGAATTAAAAGTTCTAGTACCACTATGTCTCCAACTTACAATGTTATATAACATGTATGAAATCTACTCTATCATATGAATGAGCATGTAAATAGCTAATGCAATATCCAACTGTCATGCACTATCTAGTAGTGAAGTCAAATTATTATGTTTAATTGTCATTACCCAAATTAACGAGGACTTACACAAGGTATAGTCCTGGCTTGCGTCGTGCCTAATTGCCCCGTGGTAATCAACATTCCCCCGCTAGGAATGAGCCTCGCCGACGGCAATCCACTTCGGCGCCCAATCCCGCACGGGCGAGCATGATGTCGCATAGGCCAACTCCGGAGTGCCGGTTTGTAGGGAGCGAGCCTCACAAGCTTGTACGAATGAGCACAATGGCAAGCAAGCATGATCAACAACATAGGAATCTCATTCATCATGTCTAAAACATGGTATGTCAACTAGCGACCTAGAGGTTGGATACTATTGTCACAATGTCGAATTCTAGTTATTCAATTAAGTTAAGTACAATATGATTTTGCTACTATCATATTGTGTCACATTTACCTTGTCTATAACAAGTAATGTTAATTATCATGCAAGTTGATCTACTAAATCCACTAACCATAAAAGATCCAAGAGACATATCATTTACTCATAACTAACATGCTTTCTATTGTTGCATAAGAGGAAAACACCATGATGTACTACTTAGTAGACATATCCACATTACAAGCCTTTACTACATAGAACCTAAAACTCCTACATGAAACATGGGTGTAACATGCATTCAAAAATTTTATCATATTATAACTAGCATGAATATGCACCATTTCAAGTCTTAAAACTAAGTAGAAGATATAGAAGGAGTTCACCCATTTCGGCGAGGTCAAATCCACTGGATACCCTTCGAAACTTGTTCATTTCCTCGAACGAAGTTGTCCTGGAGACTTCTAGCACCCTAAGAAAAATTCTAAAAGGATTACAAGCTTCTAACAAACTTGCCACGAAATTCAACAAAAATCATACATAAAAGAGGTGGAAATTACCTTCAACCAAGGAGAACTTGTCCAAAGCTCAAACCAAGGCTAGAAAGCTTCAAATCCAACCTAAAAGAGAGTTCTACAATCATCAATTCAACTCCAAAAGTTCTACAACAAGAAACCCCAAATTAAACCCTAGTTTTCTTACAACTAGGTTTAATTCCATAAATCCTCACAAAATTGACAATCAAAGATAGTAAGAAAACTACTAAACTTAATAAAAGCTCCAAACCAAGCTAAGCAAAGCTAGGGTTGGAGATTAATACTCAAGTAAGCTCCCTTCTTCACTTCCAAGTCTTCTTCAAGGTCCAAATAGCAAGCTTCCAATGAGAGGAAGAAGAAAAAGAGATCAAAACCCAATTCCACTAGAGATTGGAGAAGGAAATCAAGAGAGAGAAAAAGAAAACCTACCTTCCTCTTCTCTCAAGTCTCAACACAAAGAGAGAGTAAGTGGGGAAAGGTAGGGTTATACACATGATGTAACAATCCCCAAGAGACCCCTCAAAAACTCAAATATTACAAACTACACGAAACTGCATTCTGCAGCATTGAATACCGGTACTCAGATTGGAGTACCAGTACCCCGCAGTTCCGGTACCAAATACCCAGTTCCGTAGAACCCGTACGTTGGAAATTCGAGTTTATACTGCGTTTTCGTACCAGCTCGATGCAGTACCGGTATTCAGCTCAGTACCGGTACCCGCAACCCAGTTCCTCAATGTGAGATCCCTGGTGTTTGACTGTGGAGGCTTGTCGACAGCTCTGGAGAGTGTCAGGACAAGTCCGAGTCGCGTTGGCGTCAAATAGACGTAAAACGGACTCCGTGCGACGCGAGGGCAGCTTATCGCGAAGAATTCTGCAAAACAGCAGCATTCTCTGCTTGCTGTACCGGTACAAGCTTAGTGGCTGTACCGGTACAACCAGCGCGAAATAGCTTAACTGCTCTCGGGTTGGCTCTTGTACCGGTACAAGAGCCCGTGTACCGGTACAAGAGGGTAGGTGGCAGGGTAATTAGGTAATTTCTCCCCTCGTTTGTTTCACCCATCCCACCTACTGCTATATACATGCGTAGAGAGCTGAGAGAGGAGAGTTTTCTTGTTCATCTTCCTCTCCCTCTCTAGCATTGGCCGAGCAAGGAGGAGAGATTGTGGGAGCGCGGATTCGTCGCCAACGTAGTGCCGCGGAGTTGTTCGAGCGCACGTTTGTCGCCGTGGTGCTGTGAGGAGCTTGGGCGGGCTTGGATTTGCATCGTCTTCGATGTGGTGACGACTCTTGAAGGTTGTTCAAGGTGAGTGTGTTGCTGAAATCGCCTCTATTACTTCAGCAACATCATTTTGAGCTTGAATGCTGTTTTGCTGTTTTTCGCCGTCGACCGTTGGTATTTCAGCTCGTTCTCGACGTAGGAGCACCGGATTGCGACGAGACTTGGCTCGTTGGATTCAGGACTGCGAGAGGAATCCACGAAGCCCTTACTTGCGAATTTTGGTGAAGGTTAGCTTGGTCGAAACCCTTCCCTTCTCTGCTGCGATTTCTGGACTGAATTGGTGAATTTTGTTGCGTAGAGCTCGGGCTTAGGCGATTTCTGTACTCAGCGGGTTCCGGGTGATCAAGCAGGTTGCTTTACACCAGGGGGAGTCCTTCGCTGCCAGGGATTAGCATTTTAGGTGGGTTACATCGGTTTTACTCCTAAGTATTATTAGTCGACATGTATAAATCGTGATTTCTACAATAGTTGTTAGCTCAAATTCATGGATTATTGTTAGAATGTAAAATCTGAATTTTCGAGCATATTTTATCAAGTAAATAGATTATACATATTGGACTTGAAAATTGAATTAGGAGAAACCTGCGATTTGGACCTGTCACCAGTTTTAACTACCTGATTTAGCTCTAGGAGCCGTTAGAAAATTGTACTGTCGCAGTTTCTTCGAGACGAGTACTTCAGGTAGTTTAGAATGTATTTACACTCGTGCTGGTTCGCCGAGTGGATTTTTACAGGGTCGTTCAGGTCGTTTCGGACTGTTGGGTGCCGTCAGAGTTGACGGTGGACCCGTATCGCCTTTTTGGCGTCAGATTGTGCCGAGGGCACGTTACCTGTTGGTTGTTAGACCAGTTTGAGTCGATTACTTGACTTTGGCTAGTTGGAGCCTGATTGAGCTCGACAGAGATACGCTGCATACTCGGTTGGGTAGCGCCCACGAGTGCCACTCCGGAGTCAGGCTTGTCTTTTTTTTTTTTGCGTTGGTGTCGCTCATGCCAGTTGGACTTGCTCTCCACGGACCAGTTAGAGTGGATAGAGCCCGATATCGCAACGGGCAGGGACGGGTGTATTCACAGTCCCGGGACGGGTATGCTTACAGTCCCGATTTGGATTGGGTCAGACTTGACTTTTCCTACAGTTGGTTAGTGTAGAGCATGATAGTGTAGTGATTGATACGCGGTGAGTGTACTTCCTGCTTTTCCTACTATTCTTGCTCCCTTCTGTAAACTTAGTGGGTGACCGATGTTGTTTTGGGCGGTACCCACTGAGGACTACTTTTTTTACAGTAGTTCTCACGCCCAGTTGTTACCCATGTTTTTGCAGAGCCACAGGTTCCGGCTGCTGCACATCCGTGGATCAGGATCGAGGCAAGGGCGTCGTGAGTTAGAGCCCTATCCGACTGACAGAGTTAGAGGCACCCTACTGCAGGTAGATATTTTGTTTCGAGTTTATGTACATAGTGGACTTAACTCGCCAGTGCGAGTAGCTTTGTATTTTGGATTTGGACTATGTATATAAAACTCAGTTTGTTTAGCTTCTGTTTTCTCTAGCAGCTCTCTACTACTGTTCGTAGTAGTGTTTGATTTACAGGTACAGCTATCGCTTCGTATACAGAGGAAATTCCTTTGTATACGGCGGATTTGTCGGCGCGCCCGGGGAAAGTGTAATCCGGGGCGTGACACTCAAAACTCGAGAGCTGCTCATTTTGGCACTCTATAGGGTTCCGGTACCATACTTTAGTGCCGGTACTCAACACTAAAATCTGTAGTTTGCAGATTTTGATGTCGGGAATCCTTTCTTGCGCCTAACAAGCACTAGAAACGGGTCGATACTCTCCAACAACCCTCGAAACATCCAAAATAGTTCAAAATACTATTCCTATACTAGAACCTTTCAATTTGCTAAAGTTCAATGTAAAACATTGCCATTGCTGATAAAAAATACTAATGCCAAAATCAGAAGAATAAAATATGTAGTCAAAATGATCAGCAAGAAATAATAGCAAATCTCGGTGAAAAAATCAATACTAACAAATTAGCAAGTTTAAGATAATATGGTCACATAAGTTCCACCATGGTAACAAAATAGCAGTAGCAGTAAAGGAATGAATATGTATGCTTAATTTATGTAAACAGGATTTGCAAAAGTTTGGGAACTTATATTCGGTAGAAAAGAAAAACCCCGCAGCCAAGAGAGAAAGTAGGTCGCTTTCAATTTTAAAAAACATAGGTAACATGAGCGAAATAAAACATAAAGCAAAACATAGAAAAAAAAACATTAACAAATTTTAGTGAAAACTAAATACAGCAAACAAAATAGCAAGGCTCAGATAACATAGACATACAAGTTCCACCATGATAAGAGAATAGTAGCAACGGGATGTATCACATAGAGAATAAAAAATATAAGTGATGAGTACGTACGTATGCTTAATTTATGTAAATAGAGCTTGCAAGTTTTTGGAAACTTTAAATTTGATGAAAAAGAAAAAAAACACAATCATGAGAGAAAGTAGGACACTGCCAATTAAAGAAATACATATTTAATAAGGGCAATAAAACATATAGAGAAATATAAAAAGAAGCATTAACATAAAATATAAAAAGAAACATTATCAAATTTTAGTTAAAAATAAACTTAACAAATGCAATAATAAGGCGAAGATAATATGGACATATAAGTTCTACCATGATAAGAAAACGGTAGCAATAAGAATGTACCGACCGTCCATAGCGCAAGTGGCAAAGGGCTTGGCGGTAATTGGTATTTGAGACCCAAGTTCGAATACTGGTTGATTCACATTTCCAGCTAAGTTTATTTCCAAATTAAATATTCAAAGAGGGTAGCATGCTACCTTTCTCTCAAAAAAAAAAAAAAAAGCAATAAGAATGTATTGCCGAGAGAAGAAAGTTGGCCACTGCCAATTAAGAAAGAAAATAAAAATATGTAAAATGAGCAATACAAAATTTGTAGTAAGATATTGGATTTAATTTGTTACTTAGCAATTTCAGGTTGTAGTTGAATTTAAAGTGGCTCAAGCTGAACCGGAATCATGATTAAAGGTAACAATTCAATTAAATTATTCAAATTGGCCCGGACAAGATCAAATTGTACCAAATTGGATGCAAGTGCCATTACAATAATTTGGAGGACTTCTTTGCAATTATCGGATTTGAGCCAGTCAACCTAGTCAAGTTGTTCAATTCACCTTTTGGGTTTAATTTGTGCTTAATGTCAAATTAGCCTTATTTTAATATGGTATGAAAGTGATTTTATGTATGGTATAAATTCAAACATGATTTTATTATGGTATGAATTTGAAAATGTGAAATATGATATAAATGTATTTTACAAGTTTGGTATTATTTCAAAAGCTTTTACAAATGTGGAATGAATTCAAAAAGTTTTCATTTGTAGTATTAATTTAAAAGGATTTTACAAATTTGGTATAATTTCAAATGAGCTTTTCAATATAGTAATATTTCAAATGAGTTTTGCAAATGTGGTTGAATTCAAATTTATTTTGGAATTAATTCAAATACATTAGCAAATATGGTTAAAATTCAAATTGAAATCAATTATGATTTAATTATGCTTTTGTTCCATTTTTGAAATGATGGCTAGTGTATTTAAAGGGAGGCTTGGATGTTGTTTGTATACAACTTCAGAAAAATTCTCTAAGTCCTAATTGTTCATTGATTTGTAATTGTGAGCTTCTTGAGAGATTGTAAAAGAAGTTTTGTGTGATTGTAAGCGGCTTTGGTCTTGCCCTGTTCAAAAGGCCAAGTGATAGTGAAATCGGTACCTCGAGGAGAAGAAGGACCGGACTGGAGTAGGCAGAAGGGCCGAACCAGGATAAATCATCTGTGTTATCTGAGTTTGATTTTCTTCTTTTATTTGGTTGTGCAATTTTTATCTGGATTTAATTTTACTTGAGTTTTTAGTTGTCAACTAATTCACCCCCCCTCTTAGTTGCCATTTGTTCCTTCATTTGGTATCAGAGCGTAAGTCTCACTGTTGCAGACTAACTGTCTCATGAGATGGCAACTTTTCACGCTACCATTGAAGGCCAATCCATCGCTCGTCCTCCTTTCTTTAATGGGAGTAACTACACCTATTGGAAGGTGCGGATGCAGATTTTTCTACAATCCCTAGATTTTGATCTTTGGGACATTGTAGAAAATGGCTACACTAAGCCTACCACGGCAACTAGCACATGGAAGGTAGAGGACAAAGGTAAATTTAATTTGAACTCTAAAGCGATGAATGCTCTTCATTGTGCTTTTGACTCAAACGAGTTCAACCGGATTTCTACATGCAAAACTGCAAAAGAAATTTGGGATAAATTAACCGTTGTTCACGAGGGGACAAATCAAGTAAAAGAGTCTAAGATAAATATGCTTACTCGCAATTATGAAATATTTTGTGTGCAACCAAATGAAAGCATTACTGATATGCATACTAGATTTACCAATATTATTAATAGTCTAAAGGCTTTGGGAAAGGCTTTTTCTGATGCAGATCGTGTTAGAAAAATACTCAGAAGTTTTCCTCAAAATGGACCTTGGGAACCAAAGTTGGCGGCCATTCAAGAAGCGCGTGACCTCGACAAATTTTCATTAGAGGAACTCATAGGGTCTCTTATGACTTATGAGTTACGATTGAAAATAGAGCCTTCTACTTCCATCATCCATACCGAAATGAAAAATATAGCCCTCAACTCTAACGAAGGAGATAGAAGCGACTCCGACAATGCCACTGACGACGAGATCTCACATCTTACTAGAAAATTAAAAAAGATCTTACAAAGAAAACACGGAGCTAAGTGGTCCGGCAAAAGTAATGGTAGATCTCACTTTTTTAAAAAAGATGTAAAATGCTACAATTGTAATAAAACAGGGCACATGAGTTATGATTGCCAAAACCAAAGTAAGTCTCCCCGAAAGGAGAAAAAGAAGAATAAAGCCTTCTCCGCCGCTTGGAGTGATGATAGTGATTCCGACAAGGAGGAATCAACCAAGGAGGTCTCTAACTTAAGCCTCACCTATGACGATGCACCTTCGAATTGTTGCTTCATGACAAACATAGAAGATAAGGTAAATGATTTAACTTACGATGAACTTTTAGAAGCTTTTTATGATCTTTATGATGATCTCCAAAAATTTGGTCCCAAAAATGCTTCTTAAAAAAAAAAAAACATCTTTAATCTCCAATTTAAATTTATTAAAATCTAAAAATAAAAGTTTAAAAACTGAGTTAAATTTATTAAAGAAGCAACTTGAGACCAAAAGTGATGGCGAAAATTATAAAGATACTAGTTTATTTAAAACTGAAAATGAATCTCTAAAGAAGGACTTGAACGATTCAAGAAACACTTTAGAAAGATTCATTGGTAGCACAAAAGCTCTAAATATGATGTTAGGTAATCAAAGATCCTATTTGGATAAGACCGAACTTGGATATCAACACAAGTCTAGTCAAAGAAAAAATATTTCTAAGACATTTGCAAAATATACAAATGGCAACAAGAATGTGTTGTACACCTATTGTAACAAAATAGGGCATCATGTAACCCAATGTCAATTTAAAAATAAGTTTAAACTTAGACAACTTTGGGTGGTTAAACGTTCTAACACAAGTGGACCCACATCCAGGGTACCCTTCATAACTTAAATTTTTGTAGGTATGCCTGCACTTAACAAAGTCAAGCGACAAAGGTTACTTGGACAGCGGGAGCTAAAGGCACATGTCGGGCAACCCAACAAATTTATTGTCGCTTGAATATGAAGACCGTGGGCACATAACCTTTGGAAATAACTCGAAAGGTCGTATCATTGGAAAAGGCTCAATCGGTAACAATTAATTTTCTTTGTATTTTTGGTGGATTCTTATCACTATGGTTTATCTTTCGGTTCGATCGTTTTTTTTTTTTGGTATAAGATTTTCTGTGTATTTTTTTTTATCCTCCTTCATCTTTTTAAATTNTGAGATGGCAACTTTTCACGCTACTATTGAAGGTCAATCCATCGCTCGTCCTCCTTTCTTTAATGGGAGTAACTACACCTATTGGAAGGTGCGGATGCAAATTTTTCTACAATCCCTAGATTTTGATCTTTGGGACATTGTAGAAAATGGCTATACTAAGCCTACCACGGCAACTAGCACATGGAAGGCAGAGGACAAAGGTAAATTTAATTTAAACTCTAAAGCGATGAATGCTCTTCATTGTGCTCTTGACTCAAACGAGTTCAACTGGATTTCTACATGCAAAAGTGCAAAAGAAATTTGGGATAAATTAGCCGTTGTTTACGAGGGGACAAATCAAGTAAAAGAGTCTAAGATAAATATGCTTACTCGCGATTATGAAATATTTTGTGTGCAACCAAATGAAAGTATTACTGATATGTATACTAGATTTACCAATATTATTAATAGTCTAAAGGCTTTGGGAAAAGGCTTTTTCTGATGCAGATCTTGTTAGAAAAATACTCAGAAGTTTTCCTCAAGATGGACCTTGGGAACCAAAGTTGGCGGCCATTCAAGAAGCGCGCGACCTCGACAAATTTTCATTGGAGGAACTCATAGGGTCTCTTATGACTTATGAGTTACGATTGAAGATAGAGCCTTCTATTCCCATCATCCATACCGAAATGAAAAATATAGCCCTCAACTCTAACGAAGGAGATAGAAGCGACTCCAACAATGCCACTGACGACGAGATCTCACATCTTACTAGAAATTTAAAAAAGATCTTACAAAGAAAACACGGAGCTAAGTGGTTCGACCAAGGTAATGGTAGATCTCACTTTTTTAAAAAGAATGTAAAATGCTACAATTGTAATAAAACAGGACACATGAGTTATGATTGCCAAAACCAAAGTAAGTCTCCCCGAAAGGAGAAAAAAAAGAATAAAGCCTTCTCTGCCGCTTGGAGTGATGATAGCGATTCCGATAAAGAGGAATCAACCAAGGAGGTCTCTAACTTAAGCCTCACCTATGATGATGCACCTTCGAATTGTTGCTTCATGACAAACATAGAAGATAAGGTAAATGATTTAACTTACGATGAACTTTTAGAAGCTTTTTATGATCTTTATGATGATCTCCAAAAATTTGGTCCCAAACATGCTTCTTTAAAAAAAAAAAACATCTGTAATCTCCAATTTAAATTTATTAAAATCTGAAAATGAAAGTTTAAAAACTAAGTTAAATTTATTAAAAAAGCAATTTGAGACCAAAAGTGATGGCGAAAATTATAAAGATACTAGTTTATTAAAACTGAAAATGAATCTCTAAAGAAGGACTTGAACGATTCAAGAAACACTTTAGAAAGATTCATTGGTAGCACAAAAGTTCTAAATATGATGTTGGATAATCAAAGATCCTATTTGGATAAAACTGGACTTGGATATCAACACAAGTCTAGTCAAAGAAAAAATATTTCTAAGCCATTTGCAAAATATACAAATAGCAACAAGAATGTGTTGTGCACCTATTGTAACAAAATAGGGCATCATGAAACCCAATGTCAATTTAAAAATAAGTTTAAACTTAGACAACTTTGGGTGATGAAAGTTATAACACAAGTGGACCCACATCCAGGGTACCCGTCATAACTTAAATTTTTGTAGGTATGCCTGCACTCAACAAAGTCAAGCGACAAAGGTTACTTGGACAACGGGAGCTCAAGGCACATGTCGGGCAACCCAACAAATTTATCGTCGCTTGAGTATGAAGAGGGTGGGTGCATAACTTTTGGAAATAACTCCAAAGGTCATATCATTGGAAAAGGCATAATTGGTAACAATTAATTTTCTTTGTATTTTTGTTGGATTCTTATCACTATGGTTTATCTTTCGTTTCGATCATTTTTTTTTTTTCGGTATAAGATTTTCTGTGTATTTTTTTTATCCTCCTTCATCCTTTTAAATATTTTTTTTTTATGATAACAAAAAAGGGGGAGAAGAAAAGGTTAACTCAAAATTATTTTGAAAGATTTTTTTTGGTTATTTTGAGGGGGAGTTTATCTATTACCTTATTATCTTTTCAAATTGTTTGTCATCATCAAAAAGGGGGAGATTGTTGGATTTTATCCAATAATAAATTTTGATGATAACAAACAAATATTGGATTTAATTTGTCATTTAGCAATTTCAGGTTATAGTTGAATTTAAAGTGGCTCAAGCAGAACCGGAATTGATCAAAGGTAACCATTCAATCAAATTGTTCAAATTGGCCCGGACAAGATCAAATTGTACCAAATTGGATGCAAATGCCACAACAATAATTTGGAGGACTTCTTTACAATTTATCGGATTTGAGCTGGCCAACCTAGTCAAGTTAACCAACTGGCGTTTTGGGTTTGATTTGAGCTTAATGTCAAATTAGCCATTATTTTAATATGCTATGGAAGTGATTTTATGTATGGTATAAATTCAAACATGATTTTATTATGGTATGAATTTGAAAATGTGAAACATAATATAAATGTATTTTACAAGTTTGGTATTATTTCAAAAGCTTTTACAAATGTGGAATGAATTCAAAAAGTTTTCATTTGTAGTATTAATTTAAAAAGATTTTACAAATTTGGTATAATTTCAAATGAGCTTTTCAATATAGTAATATTTCAAATGAGTTTTGCAAATGTAGTATGAATTCAAATTTATTTTGGAATTAATTCAAATACATTTGCAAATATGGTTAAAATTAAAATTGAAATCAATTATGATTTAATTATGCTTTTGTTCCATTTTTGAAATGATGGCTAGTGTATTTAAAGGGAGGCTTGGATGTTGTTTGTATACAATTTCAGAAAAATTCTCTAAGTCCTAATTGTTCATTGATTTGTAATTGTGAGCTTCTTGAAAAATTGTAAAAGAAGTTTTGTGTGATTGTAAGCGGCTTTGGTCTTGCCCTGTTCAAAAGGCCAAGTGATAGTAAAATCGGTACCTCGAGGAGAAGAAGAACCGGACTGGAGTAGGCAGAAGGGCCGAACCAGGATAAATCATCTGTGTTATCTGAGTTTGATTTTCTTCTTTTATTTGGTTGTGCAATTTTTATCTGGATTTAATTTTACTTGAGTTTTTAGTTGTCAACTAATTCACCCCCCCTCTTAGTTGCCATTTGTTCCTTTAGGAGGGAGTGGAATGAGAGCAAGAGAGAGGGAGGTGGTCCCCTATACTCTCTATTGTAACAATATCCCAACAGCCCCCTCCACTTTTGCCTCTGTGCACTGCCCTCACTGGGCAGAATTCGCGCGGAGAGACCGGTTTCCCGGACCTGGGACCGGTCCCCGAGAGCGGGATTTTCAGGACTTAGCCAAATTTCTGGCTTTCTCGCTGGGTTCGCGTTCGGGGACCGGTCTCTCCCTACCAGGGACCGGTTGCATCAAGAATCCCTGCAACCCCCAGCCTCGGGGACCGGTCTCTCCCTGCCAGGGACCGGTCCCCGAGAGCAACTTTTGCCCAGTGCAAGTTTTGCACTATTTGCTCTCATGGACTCGCCTCTAAGGCACCTTTGGTGATTAAAACATCTTCGGCCTTTCCGAAGCTCACCAACACGACCCTTGGTCGATTTTAAACGAAGTCTAACTCTCGTATTTCGATAATTCACTTCTTTACATATATATAGAGAAAGAAAGAGAGAGAGAGAGAGAGAGAGAGTAGATTGTGTGCTATTAGGGGCATGGATTTGAGGATCCTTAATTAAGGTGCCATAGATGCATAATGGCTTTTGATTTCTACATACATGTAGAGATGAATCTCTCCTCTTCTGTAAGGACTAAGATTTTGGTAGTGTAGCTAAACTCTCTGTTGATGATGTTTTTGTGTGTAATTTAATTACATAAGCACTCGTTAAGTTTCAGGAGAAAACGAGTTAGGATGGAGAAGTTACGCGATCATTACTAATCACTTAAAGTGAATAGTATCTCCGATTTTTCGGAGAAGCCAATGAGTGAAGATGGCTTCTGGCGCGTATTGGACTCCGTTTATAGTGATCCAATAGCTCGTTTTCAATTGTTCGACTATGCTGGACCCAATGACACTGACGGATTTGGATTTTGATGCATGATTTTCGAGAAATAGGAGTTTTATCGAAAAGAGGGTTTTTGTTCTTTGCTGTTCGTGCATTATAAAACTCCTTGTGCTCCGTGCATGTGACCTGGAGTAGGGTGAGGGATGTTTCGGGTACCTACTAGTGGAAGGGAATTCAAATTTGAATTTGAATTTAAGGTTTATTGGGTTTACACATATGTTTATATGTGGTGTATGGAATAATTGGAGAGATGATGGGTTTTGTCGCAAATCGGCGACCTTATCGGGCGAAACAAAATCGTGAGTTTGATGCCCCGGTCGTGCTGAACGTGCTAGCGCAGTCCGTTTGTAAATCCGACGGACGGATCGCCATATATTGCGCATTAACCGAGGATGGGTCGAATTTATGTTTTTGGTATTTCGCGTGAAACTCTCTATATTTTATGCGTGAAATTCCTTGTATTTCTGAGGGCTAATGCGTGGGGTTGTCATACACACGCGGTCTGGATCACAGCGTGAATACCACACTTTGGAGGGAGGTACACGCAAAGTTGGCAAGCTTTAAGATGATTCTTCAGGGTGAATACCCTAACCCTAGGCCTAGCAACCTCAGCTGAACCCCTAGCCACCGACCTCTCCTCCTGCTCATCTCCATGCATGCAGCAGCCGCCGCCGCCAACCTGCCGCGGCCTGCCAAAGTGGCCGTGAAGCCTTTCTTCCTCTCCTCCTCTCCACCTTCCTTCACCCCTACCCGAGGTCAAACTGGATGAGTCTCACCCTCGGGCCCCCTCTCTGTCAGTGGATGCGACCTCCGGTGACCTCCCTGCCGGTCGCCGCCGTTCCCGCGCACCGCCGTCGCTGTCGTCCTGGTAGCTGGCGACCAAATCAAACCGTCTCGGGCTGAGACAGATCCGGCACCTCCGCCGCACACCGCCGTCACTCGGGGCCACCTCGTTCATTCTTCCCGACCCTCGGCGACCTGCCCCCGCCGGTCACTGTCGTCCCTGCGCACTGCCGTCACCACCTGGGTGACCTGCGGCCAACCTAGAGCTGGTGTGGGCGGAGGGTGTGTCATCCCCTTGCCTCGTGCGTCGCTGCTGCTTAGGACCGGCCGCGTTGCCTTCCTGCGAACTCCGGCGACACCGAGGCCGTCGGCCGTCGCCCCCGAGGCCGTCGGCCGTCGCTTTTGCTTCCTGTGGCCGCCCAGGCTTTGTGCAGGCCGAGGCAGAGCCACCCTGGCCTCCGCACGCTGCCACCGCCCAACGTCAAATGCGCCGCCCTCCCTCGGCCCCCGGTGACCGATCGTCGTTGCCTCATCGCTCCCCTGGCCGCTGCCCGGTCGCAGTTGCCTTTCAAACCCGAGCCGAGCTGCACGGGTTGGATCTCCTTCGCTGCGCTACCGGCCTCCTCCCGCCAATGGCCAGTGCATGCCCGAGCCCCCTCTGACCGGCCGCGACCTTCCCCTGCTGGAGTGCCCACCGTCCGGCCACTGTTGGCCACCCTCGTGCTCCAGCTTGCTTCGATAAGGCTGTTGCTATTTTCTGTGCACTGTTTGGGATTCCGGTCACCTTTTCGGCCACCCGGAGACACCTCGACACCCCTAGAAGTGAGCACGATGATCTTTGATCTGTGCCGAACATCGTGCTCACCTCCATTTGGGTCAACGAGGCCCCTGTGTGCGTATTAAATGCAGTTTTGGCACTGTACGTGCGGTTTCGCTGAAGTTACTGTCGCTCGTGTGCTTGCCACAGTGGCCGGCTGTGCTCCGAAGTGTGAGCACGGCCTTTGGCACATCAAGACCTGATAGTAGGTGCCCCGGTCAGGCTTGAGGGTTCTCGGTTTGCGCTGTCGGGGTGTAAAACCTCGAAAACTACATGAAATAAGGTGATATTATGTTGTCACAGGAGTTTCTTGGCAATTGTACACTTTGTGGTAGCTGTTAGCAGCGTGTGCAGGCAGTGGGTGACCTCTGGACTGATTATCCAAGGCCCCAGGCCTTTGCGGAGATCGAAAATTAATTTTCGGTGCGTTTATCGGCAAAATCCGCCGACGGAACTCGTTTTCGGTTCAGAATTCTCCCGACGGTGCCTCGCGATAATTTGTGTCATTGCTGAGCCTTGTTGGCTGGTCACCCGTGTCGTTTTGAGGGTTCGTAAACGACGGGTGAGCGTTGGTGGGTTCCGGTGTTGAATTGGACACTTCCGGGAACCCGGATCGAAATGATTATTCGACGATAATCGTTTCAATGTGAGTTAGTGTATTTGTTGCCAAATCACACGAATTTATGTGTTTAGTGGCAGCGGGTGACTCGTAGCACGAGTCGGTGAGTTCCGGAATAGTTCGTGGGTCCCGACGGAGTCCCGGTGCGATTTCCGGGACTTCCGGCGTGTTACGGCAATCGGTTTTGAAAAACCGATTTTCGTAGGGTTAGTGGTTCGTGATTGTGGGTTGGATACTAATCCGGTGGACCCTTTGTAGGTCCGGTTGACTTTCTTCCGCAGCCAGGAGATCAGTGCTACGTACGTACAGGTGGGTACTTCGACCCGAAGTCGGTACAGTGGTGCACGCTCGGTGACATTCCTTTCACTTCTTCCTCATTATTATTATTGCATATTATATATTGAGCCTTGCACCCATGTTGTTTCTGTTATACCCTACTCGGTTGTTTACATGTTTAGTATCATGAGTAGGAGTAGAGTAGATTTATTTACATGTGATATCTATGACCTAATTAGTCGGTTCTTGTATCTCGTATCCGTGACCTTGTTTGTCGGCTTATTGCATTGTTATCGTGACTTATTTGGTCGGTTGGATTATTTGATGACCTATACGGTCGGTATACCCTGAGAGGTAGGATTGTCGGCTAGTGGCTGACGGTTACTTCTGGATCATACCGATGTATGATGTGACATCCTTGTGACCTATTGGTCGGTTCATGTGTATATAGATGTTAGTTGACATTGAGTGGTCGATACTTCTATATCTTCGATAGGATGTTGAGTTGTTCTATTCTAGTTGACCTAAGTGGTCGGTACTTGCATTCCTTACAGTTCAATGACCTATTGGTTAATATGCCCCGAGGGGCGGTGATTGTCGGCTAGTTGCCGACGGTTGGCTATTGAGCATATTAGCATCGATCGCCACTGCTCGTACGCATTTCACGAACACCAGCGGTTTGGCCACCACAAGAGGGTGTTCTTTTTCGGAAAAGAAGTTGGGAGTGCCAGCCCGTGAGCCAGGAGCTTTATGCTAGGGTTATATGCTTTCAGGCATAGGAGCTTTATGCTAGGGTCATTTGCCTTTCAGACCCAGGAGCTTATGCTAGGGTCGTATACAGGTTGGAGCAGTTCTGGCACAAGCTTGAGGTGTTGCTTACCAATATGGCTGTTTCAGATTGGGTATTTTTGGACTTGTCGTCCGGTTGATGCATACATACAGTAGCGGTAGTTGTTCATTTATACATATCTTGTTCGTTTATTATTGTTGCTACTGTATTATCCTTACCCATGCTTTTGTTTATTCTCCGTGACTGGTGAGTACCCCTCGCCCTCGTCGGCTTGCGATACCCACTGGGAGGGGAGACATGTGTACATGTTCTCACCCCCCACCCCCTTTCAGGTGACATTGCTTGTCCGAGTCGGGACGGTTCGTGAGGCGCGCATCTTAGCGATCAATAGAGCTACCGACCCGTTGTATTGGTTAAATTCCTTAACTTGCTTTCTTAAAATAATTGACTTAGCTAATATGGTTCAGTTGGCTTTTATTTATTTGAATAAATGTGATTTCGTGAATGTAATAAAGAACTTATGGTTTTCTATGTGATGAAAATGATTTTCTACCCCTCGTGGTAGTGAGTTTTAAGGAAAAATGGTTTCCATGTGGAAAACGGTTTTTAAAAAGTTTTTCTTGATTTTCATGACTTAGCGTTTTAAAACAAGTTTCCGGATGGGAAATATTGTAAACTAATAGTTGTGGAATTATGGATAAATTCTGAATGTGAATGTGAATGGTGTATGAGTGTGTGTATGTTCATATGTGGTGGTTGTATCATGTATTTTGTATCTTGTACTTGTGCGACGTCATGCAAATACAGGGGAGACTCTGTTCGTGTGAATAGTGGACTCTCTGTATTTGTGGCGTATCTGGCATACCACTAGGGGGTCAGGTTTTTCAAAAAAAATAAAAAAAAAATTTGGGCACTTCCGCTTTACTTTTAAATAACAAAGGGACCCCGGGGCATGACATCTCCAGATTTCTCTCTCGCGTGCGTATTTCTCTTCGATCAACTTCTCTACTCTTCATTGACTAGTGGATCATAAAGGATTGCTAGCACCGTCCAGATGGTTCGTGACTCATCCAGTTCGTGAGACGAATATCGATTGGGTATGGCCGATTCTGTGTGGATATGCGTAGAAGCCGAGCACATGCGCGGCTAATCGGAACTTCTATTCATCATATTCAGTTTCAACCGTACTGTAGATCAAGAGACCTTAACTGCTCTATCGCAAGATTAATTTTTTTTGCGTACTAACATGAGAATGATCCGCCGACGTTGATTGATTTCTTGGATTTCGGTTTTCATATGTGATATGCATTTAGCTTCTAAAAAATTTTAAAAGTGCAAAACTATTTTTCGTTGCGTTTTTCCTTTGTGCCGGTAATTTCTAACAATAACACCATGATAATAGCAATAAAGCACACTTACCTTAATATCAATTCTAAAATTAAAGCATTGGATCAAACCCAACGATTTAGGCCTATTTCAATAAATACTCTAAGTTTAAAACATTGCGAGCTTAATGAAATTTTCATCAAATTTAATATAATTTCTAATTTAGTAGATGTTAATCAAAATAACCAGATTTGATATTTATTCTGTAGATTAAGAGAAAAGGTGGGACCCATTTTTTACCCTAAAATATGGAGAGGGCTTGAATCCCACGGGGATTAATAGTAGTTATAGATTATAGATGGTAGTGTAAATATTAGATATGCATGCTAGAGGCATATGCTATGTGAAATGTATCTTATTACTTATGTATGGAATATGAATAAATGCATACATGTGATAAATGTAGGTTGCATTCTCTAGAAATAGTAGAGAACTCAACATGTGAATATAGAGAACCTAGTGTCATTGAACATAGGTGGTAGGATGACCACTTGACATGAATAACTCTAAACCTAGAGAGGTTGACACATAGGGTAGAACATATAGACCCTTGACGAGGCCGTGAAAGTGGCGATTCCACTACTATGATTAGGGCATGAAATGGAGATGGCGATTCCATTGCCCGGCACCCAATAAATGCGGCGATTCCGCATGTTGTGGATTTATGGCTAAGTGGTGTAGCAATTCCGTAGCCCAATGCCAAGATGAGGGCGGCGATTCCACCGGTGATTGACTCAAGAGTGAGTCAGGTGACATGACTATAATGGGGAACCTAGTGAGTAAATATACTTTACATCACACAAGTAGGTTGCATGATCATGATTGAGGCATAAGCTTGTTATTTCCTATATGATTATATATTAAACTAACCCATGCTTGTGTTTCCTCCTTTGGACCTAGTGGGTCGACCTTTTTGTTAGAAAATTGCGTAAAATAAAAAATGCAACGGAAAAAAAAATCAAACAAATTTGATTTTTAAAAACTCTTGAGATCCAATCTCAAAACCACGCAATTAGGATCCCTCGGGTTCTTTAAGATTAAAGGAGAAAAGCAAGATCCAATCTTTACCTTTGCGTGGGTAGATCTTCACCTTAATTTGATGATCGTCGAATTAGGTTTTCTTGAAACCGCACACGCATCCGGGCTCTATAGGTATCCACACGAGGTTGGTGATTTGATCGATATCCTCACCGAGGTGCTAGCTCCCTTACAAAGGACGTCCTTCTTGCTAGAAGATGGAAGAGAGAGGATAAGAAAAATGACGGCTAGGGTTTTCTAATATACGGGAAAAGGATAAGAAAAATGACGGCTAGGGTTTTCTAAAAACTCCCGTATATTATATATAGAGATATAATGACGGCTAGGGTTTTCTAAAAACTCCCGTATATTATATATAGAGATATAATCCTCTTTTTAATAATATAATGATCATTAAGGATAAGTACAAATCTAGATTTAAATTTATCATTTCCTTAATTGGTTAGATCGATCAAATCCTAATTTGATTCGACTTAAACTTTATCTTAATTTGATCAAATCAAATTAATAATACAATATTTGCACATAAGTCCTCTCATATTTACTAACTATTAGTAAGTCCTCTCTTGTAACATTTACACTTTAATACCACTAATTTGTGATAATTATAAATTGTCCAATTATCAATATATTGACAATTAGGTCCTCCGATGATTCAAATATCGCGATCTAACTATCCGATCAGTCACAACCACTTATGTGTGTGATCCCATGGTTCTATTCTATCTGGTAGTGAGATATATTTTGATCACTACCAACAATATCACTGAAACTCCTTTCAATGGATCGGAACAATTCCAACTCAGTCCAATGAGAATTATCGATTATCTAGATAATTCTTATGAGTCTCACTGTCACGCCCCGGGACCAAGCGAAAGCCCGCCCGGCGCGTGTCCAGATCTGCCGTACGTCTAAAACATATAAGGCGTCCAAAATAAAGCGGTAAATAAAGCAATAATACAAGGAGATCTAGTGATATCAGAGCATTGTACAACTAGTTAGTTCTATAACAAGGAAAGAACATAAAACTGATAATCCACCAAATAAGAACATAAAGTAAGTGCAATAGGAATCCCATAACAAGTGCTAAACAAAGTACAAGGTGGTCTCTCTATACATGGTACAAAATCTCTCCCTCTCTCTAATACAAATAAAGAAGGAGTAACCACCTAGCGCAAAAGAACTCTCTCCCGAGCAAGCTATGCGACACTCTTGCCGCGATCCCGTGCCTCCGCTGGTGCCGAAGGCTCTGAAAAGGAAACATAGAAACAGGGGCGTAAGAACTATTGAATAATAGTTCCCAGTGGGCAATTACTGACTTCAGTGAAATGCGCCACTAGGCCCAACTACAACAAAAAGGGGGTCAGTGTACAAGTATAAGCCAAAGCGATAAAACAACTAGAAAATAAATATGAATACTATCCATCCATGATGTCTCTACTTAGCATGACTTGCATAAGTAAGAAGGCAACTACTACAAGTATGTGCACAAGAGTATCCAACATGCAAATGCATAAGTATGCAACTAACCCAATACCCACAATGTAAATAGTAAAGGTGTCATTGTTTACTATTCTAGTCGATGTCCACTTGTCACTTTAACTGTTTAAAGTTCAACTCTAATAAGACCCACCTGAAGGCTGTCTGGCATATGACCCACCCGAAGGCTGTCTGGCTTTACCGTGCCTAATGGCCCCGTGGTAGTCAACATCCCCACCCTAGGAATGAGCCTTTCCCACGGCAATCCACTTCGGCGCCCAATCCCGCACGGCGAACATATCGCGATGGCCAACTCCGGAGTGCCGGTTTGTAGGGAGCGACCCTCACAAGCATGTGCGAATGAGCACAATGGTAAGCATGCATACGATCCGACACAAATACCAAGTCCTCATGAGTAATACATGGAATATATAACATATCTCATAGGCCTATCTCTATGTCATCATGTTGCAGTTTCATAGTTTACTAGTTTCAAATGCCTCTTTATGACACTTTTGTTCAACAAGTCTAAGCATGATAATTATGTTTATAATGCATAATTCTAGTCATTTCCATTATACATAATGAGTTCCCAACTCGCAACAAGAACCACTCCTCTCATGCATGCTACCAACACATATAACTCTACTATATAGAGTGAAAATTTTATGATACATAAGGCATGCATGTTAAGTGTTCTAAAATTCTTATAAATCATAAATAGCATGGATTTGCACTTAGAAATACTTTACGACGAGTATAGAAAGCATAGGGGCCATTTTGCCCCGTGTTCAAGAAGCCAAACCCACCAAAACACTCGCGATCCTTCGTAAGCTCCGACGAAGGTGTCGACTAGCCTCCTAGCACCCTAGAGATGTAGGAACAAGGGTCAAACAAACGTAACGAACAACCACAAGGTTGATCATTAACCATCTCAAGCTAGGGTTGGGAAAAACTCACCTCAAGTGAAAAACCCTCTCTTAATCTTCAAATGGGAGGTAGAGGTCTTCCAATCTAACCTATATAAAGGTTCCAAACCATTCCAATGAGATCAAGAAGCCTCAAATCAAGAATCCCCAAATCTAACCCTAAAATCCAAAATCTAGGGTTTAAACAAGCAAAAAGCCCCAAAACTAAGATCTAGAGGAAGGAACCTTGCCACTTACCTCTAGGATGCTCCAATCCAAGCTCAAAATCTTCTAGGGTTGAAGATTGATCCACCACAAAGCTCCAAAAGCAAGCTCCAAGCCTCCAAAGGTGAGAAATGAGGAAGAAGATGGTGCTCCAAGGCCTCCAAGCAAGCTCCTCTCCTCTCCTTCTCCTTCTTCTCCTTCCCTTTCTCTCTCTAGAAGTGTAGGGAGAGTGTGAGGGAGAGAAAATGAGAGTGAGAGGGGGAAGAGAGGCTGCCTAAAGCCTCTAAGGTAACAAAATCCACTTAGGCCCCTCAAAAATCCACTCTGTGCACTGCCCGGTCTGGGCCGCTCACGCGCTGAGGGACCGGTCTCTCCCTGCCAGGGACCGGTCTCTCGGCTCGTCCCGCAAAACCAGCGTTCGGGAACCGGTCTCTCACAGCCAGGGACCGGTTGCCTCAAGCCCTGTCGCAGCACTGTGCTGAGGGGACCGGTCTCTCATATCAGGGGTCGGTCCTCGAGAGTGAAAACTCTCAGGACTTGCCAAAACTCTAGAGATCGAACTTTTAGGCCGGTATACATCGACGGCCCTCCACCAAGTGTGGAAAAGTTCGGAATACATATCGAACACTCGAACCTCGCAATTTGCAAAGGTCCAGTGTGCTACATTCACCCCTCCTAAAAAGGAGTTTCGTCTGCGAAACTCGAATGCTAACATACCTCAAAACTCCGTCTGAAATAGATGGGGATAGCGCTCCTGCAGTGCACTCTTTAGCTCCCACGTGGCCTCCCGCTTCCCGTGGTTGCTCCAAAGAACCTTCACGTACGGAATATCCCGGTTCCGCAGTTTCCGCACCTCGCGGGCCAAAATCTTCGCTGGTTGCTTCTCGAAGCTCAAGTCGTCCCATAACTCCATAGGTGTAGCATCCAACACATGAGTCCGGTCGAAGACATACTTCCGAAGGACCGATACATGAAAGACGTTGTGCACGCCGGATAGGTTCGGTGGTAGAGCAAGTCAATATGCTACCGGACCTACACGTTCCAAGATCTCGTACGGTCCAATGAAACGGGGGCTCAACTTACCTCGAATCCCAAATCTCTTAATCCCTCTAGTCGGCGAGACCTTCAAGAAAATATGGTCTCCAACTTGGAACTCCAAGTCTCGCCGTCGTCGATCGGCGTAGCTCCTCTGTCTACTCTGCATCGTCAAAAGTCGCTCCCGAGCAATTCGAACCTTGTCCTCAGCTTCCTGGAGCACGTCGAGGCCTAATGCCAATCTCTCGCCGACTTCACTCCAATAAAGTGGCGATCTACACTTCCGTCCGTAAAGTGCTTTGAAGGGCGCCATCTTGATGCTTGCTTGATAACTGTTGTTATAAGCAAATTCCGCCATCGGTAGATGCTGCGACCATCCTCCTTGGAAGTTTATTACACATGCTCGGAGCATATCCCCTAAAGTCTGAATGGTGCGCTCCGACTGCCCATTACTATGAGGGTGGAAAGCAGTGCTGAAGTCCAATCGAGTGCCTAGGGCGTCCTATAGACTCCTCCAAAAATGAGACACAAACCTAGTGTCTCGATTCGATACTATCGATGTAGGCACTCCATGAAGCCGCACAATCTCATCAAGGTACACTTGCGCAAGCTTCTCCCCGGTCCAAGTAGTATGAATAGGTATGAAGTGCGCCGACTTCGTCAACCTATCCACGATCACCCATATAGCATCATGCCCGGCCTGAGAGCGAGGCAATCCAGTCACAAAATCCATGGTGATCTTCTCCCACTTCCACACGGGTATAGGCAGACTCTGAAGTTTTCCCGCAGGCAATCGATGCTCTGCCTTTACTTGTTGGCAAGTTAGAGAACGAGCTACAAACTCGCCAACTTCCTTTTTCATTCCGGGCCACCAATAAAACAACTTCAAGTCCTTGTACATCTTGGTGCCTTCCGGATGTATAGCGTAGGGCGCTCGGTGCGCTTCTTGAAGAATATCCTCTTTAATTCCCGAATCCGTCGGTACACAAATCTGTCCACGAAAACGCATCAATCCTTGATCATCCACAAGGAAGTCGCCGGTGCAACCATTAACCATTTTACCTTTAATCCTTTGCAACTCTACATCGGAAGCTTTCTTTTCTTTAATTCGATCCAAAAGTGTAGGTTGCACCACCAACGTCATCAACCTCAAAGGCGTGTCAGGAGTCACTACCTCCAACTCCAACCGCTTCATTTGCTCGATCAACTGCGGTTGAGTAACAATATGCATCGCTAAGTTTTCAGTTGACTTCCTACTTAGCGCATCCGCCACCACGTTAGCCTTGTCCGGGTGGTAAAGAATCGTTAGATCATAATCCTTGAGCAGCTCCAACCATCTGCGCTGTCTCAAGTTCAACTCCTTCTGAGTAAACAGGTACTTTAAGCTCTTGTGATCCGTGTACACTTCACACCGCTAGCCATAAAGATAGTGGCGCCATAGCTTCAATGCGAACACTACGGCCGCTAACTCCAAATCATCCGTCGGGTAGTTCCTTTCATATTTCTTTAGTTCGAGAAGCATACGCAATCACCTTGCCATCCTGCATCAACACACAGCCCAATCCGTTAAGAGATGCATCACTGTAAATCACATACCCTGCTCCAGTCACCGGCAGGGTTAGGATCGGGGCGATCGTCAATCGTTGCTTCAGCTCTTGGAAGCTTCTCTCACACGCATCATTCCAGATGAACTTAACGCCTTTATGCGTGAGCCTCGTAAGGGGAGTAGACAACTTAGCAAACCCCTCAACAAATCTCCGGTAATAACCGGCCAATCCAAGGAAGCTCCGTATCTCCGTGACGCTCGTCGGTCTCGGCCAATCCTTGATTGCTTCAATCTTCTTAGGATCCACAGCTATACCCGATCCTGATATCAAATGTCCAAGGAAGGCTACCTCTCGAAGCCAAAATTCGCACTTTTTCAGCTTGGCATAAAGCTCCTTTTTCCGAAGTATTTGAAGTACAAACCTCAAATGCTCCTCGTGATCCGCATCGCTTCGGGAGTAAACCAAAATATCGTCGATGAACACCACGACAAACCTGTCCAGATATGGCTTGAAAACACGGTTCATCAAATTCATAAAAGCTGCCGGGGCATTAGTAAGCCCAAACGGCATCACTGTGAACTCATAGTGTCCATACCGTGTTCTAAAAGCTGTTTTCGATACATCCTCGGGTTTGATCTTTAACTGGTGGTATCCCGACTTCAAGTCTATCTTGGAATACACACTCGATCCTTGAAGCTGATCAAACAAGTCGTCAATCCTCGGCAACGGATACTTGTTCTTGATCGTGACTTTATTGAGCTCACGATAGTTCACACATAGGCGAAGTGATCCGTCCTTTTTCTTGACGAATAGAACTGGCGCTTCCCACGGCGAGACGCTTGGTCGAATGAAGCCCTTGTCCAACAGATCCTGTAGCTGTGCCCTCAGCTCCTTCAGTTCCGCCGGTGCCATCCTGTAGGGTGCCTTCGAGATTGGGGTAGTCCCAGGGACGAGATCTACCACAAACTCAATCTCCATATCAGGAGGCATGCCCGGAAGCTCAGCTGGAAACACATTCTGGAACTCCCGCACCACCGGAATATCCTCGATCCTAGGGGTGTCATCCTCGCCCCTCATCACAACACTAGCCAAGTAGGCTACACATCCTCGGCTGATCAGCTGCCTAGCTCGAGACGAGCTGATCGACATCGCGAAAAGCGAACTCCGGCATCCTCTAAACACAACCTCAGTCTGCCCCGGTTCTCTAAAGGTAACCGTGCGATTCTTGCAATCTATTGTGGCATAATACTTAGTTAGCCAATCCATACCCAAGACCACCTCAAAGTCCCCTAGCTTGCGCAGGGCTAGCAAATCTACGGGCATGATCCAATCTCCTACCCGAACAGGGCAACTAGGGCAATACTCTCTAATATCCAGAGTGTGGTCGGGGACTACGACATGTCTCGGATGCAACAAGAAAACCAAAGGGATGCCATGCAACTGGGCAAACAGCCGATCAATAAATGAATGCGATGCACCGGTATCAAATAAAGTACGAACTCTAATGCCATCACGTAAAATGATACCTGCAACCACATCCTTGGCTGCTGCTGCCTCCTCGGTCTGAGCAGCATACATGCGTCCACTCGGGACCTGCCGAAACCCCTCACTCTGCCGCTGGACGGTTGGCCGCCCAGGCTGGTACTGTGTCGACGGAGTCCCCTGGCTGGCGGCTAGTAGAGCCGGTGCCGATGCAGTCGACGTTGCTGGTGAAGAACCTCTCGGGCACTCAATCCGCACGTGGCCCTCCTGACCACACTGGAAGCACCTGCCCGCCCGCTGTGGACACTGCGGTGGGTGATGAGGACCACCACAGATCACACACGAGGAGAGCCGGCGTCGGTCAAATCCTCCTCGCTGCGCTGCTGAGCCGCGTCCTCGCTGCTGGCTTTTAGGATGCTTCGGCGGCCTCCTAGAGTGCGTCTGGCTCGCACCCTCAGCCCCAGGCCTCTTGGCCTTGCCTTTGTCCATCGCCTCTCGTCGCTCCTGGACCTCTGCTGCGCCGCTCTCCACTATGAGCGCGCGATCCACCACCTCCCGGTAGGTTTGGAGGTTAGAGGATTGCACAAATCGGAAGATCGACGGTCGCAACCCTCGCTGGAAAATGCGGGCCTTATCCTCGTCGTCCCGCACGACGAAGGGCACGCAGTGAAGAAGCCGAGAAAACTCCCGCTCGTACTCGGCTACAATCCGATCACCTTGGCGCAAGTTGCGCAGATCCTACTCCATCTTCCGCTTGACGCTAGTCGGAAAGTAATGCGCCAAAAGAAGCTCCTTGAACTTCTTCTATGTGATAGCTGCCAAATCAGTGCTGGGGTTCTCCTGGAGATCCAACCACCAGCGGTAGGCCTCGCCGTCCAAATGGTGTGTGGCGAGCCAACCTCGATCCCTTTCCTCCACGAAGGTATCGCGGAAGAGCTTCTCCATGTGCATCAACCACTTTTCCACGATCCAGTGGTCGACCTTCTCGCCATCGAAAATCCTGGAGCTGCACCTCCTGAACTCATTAAGGCGTTCCATCAGTCTGTCCCACTCTGCTCCCTCGGCTAACACGGAAAAAATAGCTCCGATCGGGGGCGCTTGAACAGGGGGTGCCACCAAACCCTCGCCCTGAGGCGCGCGCCGCATGCGAAGAACTGGGCGCGGGGGATGGCGCTCTCGGAGCGACGTCCACAACTGGTGCTTGCGGTGTAGGGGCCTGAGTCTCCCTAGAAGCTGCTGCCTGCTGCAGTAAAAGGTCCTCCAGGCGCTTCATCCGCGCCTCCTGTCGGAGCGCCGCTTCAGTCTGCTGTCGGGCTACCTCCACCTGCTGAGTGACTAAATCAGTGAGGGCCGCAAGCTGGCCCCTCAACTCACGGACCTCGCTGGATCCGGAGGTAGCGGAGGTCTCGACCTCCTCAAAGTTTGCCACATTATCTGCCCCGGCAGATTGGGAGCGTGTGATCGGCATCGCACTACAACATCATAAAAGCGTAAGTTAGCAAAAACCCACGTTATCGCATCCCCGCTCAAAGATAAAACCCAAATCAGGCGAAACTAAGGAAGTGTGCTTCACTACTAACTCCCGACGTTATGTTGTCGGCCGCCAACGTAACCCTCTGCGAAGTTAGAAGCTATACACTTCAATTCAACTCTAACTTTTTAGAGTTATCAAGATAACCAATCAAGGTACTTTCGCTCACAAATCAAATAGACCTCGTCTCTCACGAGCCTATTTCCAATAGTCCAACCGGTCTAAGGTTTGCTAGATCCCCTAAGACTCAACCCTAGGCTCTGATACCAAACTAATCTGTCACGCCCCGGGACCCAGCGGAAGCCCGCCCGGCGCGTGTCCAGATCCGACGTACGTCTAAAACATACAAGGCGTCCAAAATAAAGCAGTAAATAAAGCAATAATACAAGGAGATCTAGTGATATCAGAGCATTGTACAACTAGTTCTTTAACAAGGAAAGAACATAAAACTGATAATCCACCAAATAAGAACATAAAGTAAGTGCAATAGAAATCCCATAACAAGTGCTAAACAAAGTACAAAGGGGTCAGTGTACAAGTATAAGCCAAAGCGATAAAACAACTAGGAAATAAATATGAATACTATCCATCGATGATGTCTCTACTTAGCATGACTTGCATAAGTAAGAAGGCAACTACTACAAGTATGTGCACAAGAGTATCCAACATGCAAATGCATAAGTATGCAACTAACCCAATACCCACAATGTAAATAGTAAAGGTGTCATTGTTTACTATTCTAGTCAATGTCCACTTGTCACTTTAACTGTTAAAGTTCAACTCTGATAAGACCCACCCGAAGACTGTCTGGCATAAGACCCACCCGAAGGCTGTCTGGCTTTACCGTGCCTAATGGCCCCGTGGTAGTCAACATCCCCACCCTAGGAATGAGCCTTTCCCACGGCAATCCACTTCGGCGCCCAATCCCGCACGGCGAACATATCGCGATGGCCAACTCCGGAGTGCCGGCTTGTAGGGAGCGACCCTCACAAGCATGTGCGAATGAGCACAATGGCAAGCATGCATACGATCCGTCACAAGTACCAAGTCCTCATGAGTAATACATGGAATATATCACATATCTCATAGGCCTATCTCTATGTCATCATGTTGCAGTTTCATAGTTTACTAGTTTCAAATGCCTCTTTATGACACTTTTGTTCAACAAGTCTAAGCATGATAATTATGTTTATAATGCATAATTCTAGTCATTTCCATTATACATAATGAGTTCCCAACTCGCAACAAGAACCACTCCTCTCATGCATGCTACCAACACATATAACTCTACTATATAGAGTGAAAATTTTATGATACATAAGGCATGCATGTTAAGTGTTCTAAAATTCTTATAAATCATAAATAGCATGGATTTGCACTTAGAAATACTTTACGACGAGTATAGAAAGCATAGGGGCCATTTTGCCCCGTGTTCAAGAAGCCAAACCCACCAAAACACTCGCGATCCTTCGTAAGCTCCGACGAAGGTGTCGACTAGCCTCCTAGCACCCTAGAGATGTAGGAACAAGGGTCAAACAAACGTAACGAACAACCACAAGGTTGATCATTAACCATCTCAAGCTAGGGTTGGGAAAAACTCACCTCAAGTGAAAAACCCTCTCTTAATCTTCAAATGGGAGGTAGAGGTCTTCCAATCTAACCTATATAAAGGTTCCAAACCATTCCAATGAGATCAAGAAGCCTCAAATCAAGAATCCCCAAATCTAACCCTAAAATCCAAAATCTAGGGTTTAAACAAGCAAAAAGCCCCAAAACTAAGATCTAGAGGAAGGAACCTTGCCACTTACCTCTAGGATGCTCCAATCCAAGCTCAAAATCTTCTAGGGTTGAAGATTGATCCACCACAAAGCTCCAAAAGCAAGCTCCAAGCCTCCAAAGGTGAGAAATGAGGAAGAAGATGGTGCTCCAAGGCCTCCAAGCAAGCTCCTCTCCTCTCCTTCTCCTTCTTCTCCTTCCCTTTCTCTCTCTAGAAGTGTAGGGAGAGTGTGAGGGAGAGAAAATGAGAGTGAGAGGGGGAAGAGAGGCTGCCTAAAGCCTCTAAGGTAACAAAATCCACTTAGGCCCCTCAAAAATCCACTCTGTGCACTGCCCGGTCTGGGCCGCTCACGCGCTGAGGGACCGGTCTCTCCCTGCCAGGGACCGGTCTCTCGGCTCGTCCCGCAAAACCAGCGTTCGGGAACCGGTCTCTCACAGCCAGGGACCGGTTGCCTCAAGCCCTGTCGCAACACTGTGATGAGGGGACCGGTCTCTCATATCAGGGACCGGTCACCGAGAGTGAAAACTCTCAGGACTTGCCAAAACTCTAGAGATCGAACTTTTAGGCCGGTATACATCGACGGCCCTCCACCAAGTGTGGAAAAGTTCGGAATACATATCGAACACTCGAACCTCGCAATTTACAAAGGTCCAGTGTGCTACACTCACAATCCACTAGTGACGCCTAGCAACATGTAGTGGCATTCCAGTAGAATGGAATACTGAACCTCTTGGTGCAGTTACTTCTTCTGGATAAGTCAATTAGGTATCTGTTTGTTCCCTTTCTTCTAGTTGGTAATTTGTTGGTCTTAGATTGGTGAGTCTAATCAGTAAGTAGAACTTCTTGTGAACTTTATTTTATTTTTAATCTCTTTATTAATTTTCTAGATTTATGTACATACATTTTATCAGTTGATGTATCATTTTATTTTAAATTTTTTGTGATATAAATATTTCATATTGTGGTCTTACTCTTTGATATATTTCTTTCGTTGTTCTTAATATTCTTGTACCTCCAGCTCTGTATCTATAAACTAAGATTTTTTACTAAGGAGAATATGATCCTGAAATAGTTTTGTGATTTTGTCATTCTGAATAAAACCTGTATTCATTTACATTAAACCTTAAGCAAAATATTCCATATAGCTAGGGCCCTGTCAATAGATTCTAGGAAGCAATGTATTAAGGTGTGGTGTGGTTTATGCTGTGCGATTGCTGAATATGATGCATGTCTAGTGCTTAGTTGAGTTAAAAACTTAAAAGATCAATTGTCACCTCAATAAAGGTAGGCTGATGAACAATGATAGGACTTGCTATGTTCCATTAAGAAATCTTGTACCTAAAATGATTGTTAACATTATTTAATTGTATAATCAGGACATTGAAATTAGTATTGAATGTTTTTACCTGTTATTCCAAGGATTCATATGTATGCAGACAATGCAGCCACTACTTACAATGTTAAATGTGTTCTCAACAGTCAACGCTAGTGTTCTTTCGAATTTGAAGTCAAAATTCTTGCATATTTTCTCTCTATTATTTAGCAAGTTCAAACCGTGGGTTGTTAATATCTATTCCATTGGATAACTGTGTAGATTTCTAAAGGACTTGGAAGAGCTACAAAGAATACACCGAACGACCAATGCATCAAGTTAACCCTTCATCATGCAATCATGAAAGGGGAATGAATTGATACGTAGAGGGTTTAAAACAATACATGGGAAGGAGCCCTTTTTTGTAATTTTGTTCATATGGGCATTTCGTACGCTATGGTATGAGTTTGCATAGATTTTTAATTAGGTAATTTTTTTGTGTGTGAATGGATTGTTATTTCATGAACAATTTTATTGTGTAGGTATAGTACATTCGCTATGGATGTAACTCATATTTTTCAGTATTAATCATAGTAAGTTATTATGATCAACTTTATAGATATGTAAATATATAAATTATTTTTTTTATTAATATGTTGAAATATTTGTTGGGTGCAATAAAAATTTGAAAAAAATAATTAGAAAAAAATAAATTTATGATGTTTCAAAGTGTCAGGAATTTTGAAGAGTCGGGAAATTAAGAACAATAACCGGACGCTTCAAAGCGTCAAGAATTCCTGACGCTTCAAAGCGTCGAGAAATTGAGAGAATTACTGACGCTTGAAAACGTCAGAAATCGTGTAATAGGATGATGGTTAAAGATTTTCAACATAATGACGCTCAGAAGCGTCAAGAATTTATTTTATTTTCTTGACGCTTATTAGTGTCAGAACATTTTATTCTACGACGCTTGTAAGCGTTGAAAAATATTTTACCGACGCTTGGTTAAAGCGTCGGTAAATACGTGACGACTCTTCATTTGTTGACGCTTTTACCGACATTTTGTAATGCGTCGGTAGATTTTTTAGGGACATTTAAAAGCGTCTCTAGCTGTCACGCCCCGGGACCCAGCGGAAGCCCGCCCAGCACGTGCCCAAACCCGCCATATGTCTAAAAACATATAAGGCGTCTACTAACAACAATAATAAAAGCAATAACAGAAGACATCTAGAAGTATCAGAGCATAGTAAGTGTCTAAATGCTACAACAAGGGATAAAACAGTAAATTCACTAAATAAGACATAAAGTAAATACAATAGGAAATTCCAAATACAAGTGCTAAAAGTAGGTACATAGGTGGTCTCTACACATGGATACAAAATCTCTCACTCTCCCAACTACAAAAGAAAGAGCAAACCACCTAGGCAAAGAACCGCTCCTCGCTAGCTAGCTAAGCGATCCCCTTGCCGCGATCCCGTGCCTCCGCCGGTGCCGAAGGCTCTGAAAAGAAAACCAGAAAACAGGGGCGTGAGAACTATTAAAAATAGTTCCCAGTGGGCAATTACTGACTTCAGTGAACTGCGCCACAAGGCCCAAAAGCTACAAGAAGAGGTCAGTGACTAACAATGTAATAATAAAAAGGTAAGCATAAAGTGACTTACTATAACATAGAGTCTCCACTTAGCATGATTGGCATAAGTAATAAAGCAACTATATCATGAATGTACATGGATGGGTATGACATGCATAAGCGTAGGAATGCAACCAATCCAATGTTCTCAATGCAAAATAGTAGGGATGTCATTGTTTACTATTCTAGTCCAAGTCCACTTTAATAGTTTTAAAGTTCACAAAGCACGTTCCGTCACTAAGTCCCAATCATATAAGACCCACCCGAAGGCTGTCTGGCCTGCGCCGTGCCTAATGGCCCCGTGGTAGTCAACATCCCCACTCTAGGGATGAGCCTCCCCCACGGCAATCCACTTCGGCGCCCAATCCCGCACGGCGAGCATGTGTCGCGATGGCTATCTCCGGAGTGCCGGCTTGTAGGGAGCGACCCTCACAAGCATGTGCGAATGAGCACAAATGGCAAGCAAGCAATGATCCGTCTCAAGAGCCAAGTCCTCATGTCTAACAACATGGAATATATCAAGTATCTCAATGGCCTATCTCTATGTCATCATGTCTCTAACATGGAATGTAGCAGATATATAGTGGCCTATCAACATGTCCCTAGGTTGCAGTTTAATAGTTTACTAGTTTCAAGTGCCCCTTGATGACACTTTGGTTCAACGAGTTCCAAGCATGGCATTAATATGTTCATGACGCTTAAATTCACTCAACTCTAGCATGGAGACATGTTCTCAACTTGTAAAACCAAGCACTATTCACAATGCATGCAATCTACACATATAGCTCTACTATATGGAGTACAAATTTTACGATATATGAGGCATGCATATTAAGTGTTCTAAAATTCACATGAGTCATATTTAGCATGAATTTGCATTCAAAAATATTTTACAAAAGTTTAGAAGACATAGGGGCCATTTTGCCCTATTTCCATGAAGTCAAACCCACCAAAATCAACTTCTTCGTTTCGCCGAACGAAGGTATCCACAAGCTCCCTAGTACCCTAGAAACATCAAAAATAGGGTCACCCAAACGAAACGAAGAGCAAATAGCTCAATCATTAAGCTCCTCAAGCTAGGGTTGGAGAAAACTTACCGATTGCGAAGAAGGCTCTCACGATCTCCAAATGGGAGTTAGAGTCCTTCCAATCTAACCTAAACAAAGGTTCTAAACCCATCAATTTGGTTCCAAAGCCCCCAAATTCAAAAACCCCCAAAATAAACCCTAAATCCCAAAATCTAGGGTTTCATCTAGTAAAACCTAGGAAAGCATGTAACAAATGGGGATTACAAGCTACCAACCTCAAGAGAAGCCCCAATCCAAGCTCAAAACCAAGTAGGGTTGAAGTTTGATCCTCCACAAAGCTCCAACCGCAAGCTCCAAGCCTCCAAAGGTGGGAAATGAGGAAGAAGATGGTGCTCCAAGGCCTCCAAGCAAGCTCTTCTCCTCTCCTTCTCCTTCTTCTCCTTCCCTTTCTCTCTCTAGAAGTGTAGGAAGAGTGTGAGGGAGAGAAAATGAGAGTGAGAGGGGAGGAGAGGCTGCTTATAGCCTCTAAAGTAACAAAATCCACATAGGCCCCTCAAAAACTCAAATTTACATCAGCCCGGTCTGGGCAGTTTTCGCCCAGAGGGACCGGTCTCCCCGACCTGGGACCGGTCTCTCAGCCTGCCCCCGAAGATCCAACGTTCGGGAATCGGTCTTTCCCTGCGCGGGACCGGTCTCTCCCCGCGCAGACGCGCTCGGGGACCGGTCTCGACTGCCAGGGACCGGCTGCCTTGCCGGCCACGCAGCACTGTTCACTGGGGGACCGGTCTCTCCTATCAGGGACCGGTCCCCGAGAGTAAAAACTCTCAGGACTCTGCCAAAACTCTCGAGATCGAACTTTTAGACCGGTATACCATCGACGGCCCTCCACCAAGTGTGGAAAAGTTCGAAATACAAATCGAACACTCAAACCTCGCAATTTGCACAAGTCCAGTGTGTTACACTAGCTGTTCATAAAAAGGTCCTTAAATATCATATTTTTTGTAGTGAGGACAAAGGACTAGTCACACTACTACAACATTGAGTAAGTCGCTGACGAGTGAGTAGACATCCAAGTGACTTTTCGCATTGGTCACGCTTAGTACCCTTTGTCACGCCCCAAGACCGCTACCAATTTGGTCCGGTTCGGGTGCGTCGAACAGACGCCGAACGGACAGCACCTTCCTTGTCCGCCCAAGGCCAAACAACCAGATCGTGTATAAGAATTTGCCTAGAAATAGAAATTCTATACATACACAATCAACGAAGGGCATAACAAGTGCCAACAACTAAGAGCAAGAGTCACGAGTGCATACAAGTGAACAAAAGAGAGATTTACTAGCTATTACACCACATTGCATTCAGTTACATCATTTTACATTTACATCTTTCCAAAATGAATACCATTGCTACTAGGTCATCAGCAAAATACATACATAGCTCTCCAATCCTCACCTACATAAGTCTCTCAATACATAGGGTAATGCTAATGCAAAAAGGAAAGCTACTATGTACTACCGCTCAGGCGCGATGCCCTTGCCGCGGTTCTCGCCGGCGTACTCGTACTAGGCCCTGCAACAAAGTGGGGTGAGAACTATTATCCATAGTTCCCAGTGGGTTCGGCCGCCGACTCCGCCGATCTTCCCATTAGGTCCGAATGGACAAAAGCAGATAGATAGATAGATAGATAGATAGAAAAACTGTAACTAACATAGTAAGAAAACTATGCTACTATAACCAATCATAAGTAATGTATGCATGTATCATATAGTAAATGGTTTACTAACATGCCACTATATCCACTACTATGTCCAATAAGNACTAGATGCCACTCGTTCTCGGTTCATTGTTAACTAGATGCCACTCGTCCTCATTACACTAGTTTACAATATGCTAGGTTCTTATTCACACAGACATGCTCATCATATATAGGGTTAACTATCCACAGTGTTCAACGCATGCATACTAGTTCTCATTCACTATATCTGCGAATTCAACTAACACTAGTATGCGATAATATGTAACAACTGCATATAAAACCCTATAATGCTATATCACAATATGCAATTGATCGACGATAGAACTCAGACATAGAAAGCAGTTCAACTGCTTCGGTATGGCACTCTCCCACCTCGTGGCGATGTCGTGACTCTTCGAATGTGATTCACCGACTTTTCGACGTCTCGTTCGCCTTCTAGGCGGGAACGAAGCTCTGAGGGTCTCCTTTGACAATAACTTCGCACCCACTCGACGGATTGACAAACCGTTTTCGCCGACACGTTCAGGGACCTAGCAATTAGGTTTGCGACCCCTCAAATTAGATCAAAACCCTAGCATTGCCAAAATCCTAATTCTGAGCCCTAGGTCTCAATACTGGAGAAATCCGTGGTGCGAGCTTCAATTTCAAGCTCGAACCTTCTCCCTAGCTTCAATAGGTTCCATTCGAACTATTTCTAAACCATAAAACCCTAACCCAAGAAATCCACCATGGTAGGGTTAGAAGCTTACCTTCAAAAGCTTAGCCCAATGAGAGGAAGAAGATGAGGAAGACGATCCTCACCCTTGTCTTCTTCTTCTCTTACTTCATCTCCTTCCTCTCCTCTTCTTTCTTTTCCTTTCTCTTCCTTTCCTTCTTCTTCTCCTTCTTTTTCTTTCTAGAAAGAGAGAGAGCAAAAGGGTATGAGAGGGAGAGAGCAACTGAGAGAGAGAGAGTGTAACACACTGGACCTTTGCAAATTGCGAGGTTCGAGTGTTTGGATGTGTTTCGAGCTTTTCCACACTTGGTGGAGGGTCGTAGAATGTTTTCCGACCTAAAAAGTTCGAAAACTAGAATTCTGGATAAGTCCTGAGAGTTTTTACTCTCGGGGACCGGTCCCTGGAAGGAGAGACCGGTCCCCCAATGAGCAGTGTTGCGGCAGCCCTGAGGCAACCGGTCCCTGGCGGGCGAGACCGGTCCCCGAGCGCTCCTTCGCAGAGAGAGACCGGTCCCGTGCACGGAGAGACCGGTTACCGAACGTTGGTTTTTCGGGTTCGCAGCGAGAGACCGGTCCCTACTGGGGAGAGACCGGTCCCTCTGGGTGAAAACTGCCGAGACCGGGCTGATGCAATATCGGATTTTTGAGGGGCCTCTCCGGATTTTGTTACACTAGATGGGCTTATTAGCCATTTCCTCCTCTTCCCTCTCTCATTTTCTCATTCTCACCCTCTCCCTACACAGAGAAGAGATAAACTCAACCACGTATCGATTTTCCATTTCCAATTGAAGGACCTACCAAAGTCATGTCCAGCTGTGCCTAAATGCCTGGGTGACCCGACATTCCTACTCTTGGGAAATGTGTCTGTCCACTCGACGCCCGTAGGTGTCTCCTAATACCGCACGAGCGAACAAAAGCGCGTGGCTAACTCCGGAGTGCGCTTGTAGGAGCGACCCTCACAAACATGTGCGAATGATGACAAATGGCAACAACAAGTCAACTGTCTCAAATACTTCTATCCCGCATGTCTTCTAACATGGCAAGGTCGACTAGCATCCCAAAGGATCTAGCCAATGTCTCTAAGTGATGTCCAACCTCACTGCTTAGTCTCTTTATGACACTTAAGCATCACACTCGATCAAGTCAATTCTTGTCTATGTTTCCATTAATACGATCAATACCAATGATTACACACCCGGCCCAAGTGCCGCTTTATGGCATGTGTCCAATTCTCAATAGTCCAGTTCTCAAACCTCCTCTAGGCCTTTCTAACATTCTAATGATCACAATTGGCATATAGGTTAAATGCATTGAAAGCAATAGGTTCATTTAATAAGAAGGATCATGCTTTCCCAATCATAAATAGATATCTAACAGTACCCATGCATGCACTCTTACCGACATCAGGGGTCTACGAAATTTCACCTATACATAATATATGCCCATGTTAGCATTCTAAAATTCATATTAAATACATTTAACAAGAAATGATGAGTTTCTATTTTACGAAACAGTATTTTGCCAAATATTGAGCCATTTCTCGATATCACAGGCTAGGTCGAAGCCCACCGAACCGTCTCGCTTGCTCCTCGATTCGCTAGAACGAGTTGTCCACCGAGTCTCAGAATACCTAAAAGTGATAATCAGTCGTAAGAGATACAGAGGGCATTACGACCAAAACGTAAGATTCAAACAGTTAACCTAGGAGCAAAAGGCGTAAACTACCTCAACCGAGAGAAATCTCTTCCAAAGCTCACAAAAGAGCTAGCACCCTTCAATCAAGCCCAAGGAACGTTTAAACCACTAATTTAGGTCCAAAGCGCCAGATCAAAAATGCCCAAAATCAACCTAAATATCATTTCTAGGGTTTCAAAATGGTAAAAACCTACCAAAATCAGGATAAAGGTAGAATCCAAGTACTAACCTCCCAAGATGCCTCCAAACCAAGCTCGAATTTTCTAGGGTTGAAGATTGTCCACCACTAAGCCCTACAAAGCAAGCTCAAGCCTTGCAAGGAAGGGGAAAGAGAGAAAGGGGTTGATGCTCAAAGCTCCCTCAAGCTAAGTCCTCTTCTTCTTTCCTCTCCTTCTTCTTCTTCTTCTTCATTTCTCTCTAGAAAT
>NC_033621.1:19343154-19347124 GCF_001540865.1 Ananas comosus
AGATACAAAAAAGGGCGAAACAGTAGGAACGTAATTCATATAGGCCTTGCTAACCACATAGAAAACCCAAAATATATCAAGTTTGTGTGCAAGGCCGCAAAAACCAGGTGGCAGATTAAAGATATTTATCTAGTTAGGAGGGAAGGAGGGTGCGTCAGGCTTGTTTCCAGCGGCCAGCTATTGCATGACCACTTGACGGTCAATCCACATATACAAAATATCTCCACTCATAGACATGAACATTGACCTATTGCGCTCATCCTTGAAAGCGTCACATGCAGAGAGGATAGCTTCAAGAGATAGACCGGGAATGTTATTTAGTCTTACCATACACTCCTCTATGGAGTGAAGTTTTGGACAAGCGTCAATCTCACGCTGTAGCAATCGCTCAGCTATGTTCAATCTTTTTTTGCCAAGCTCAACCAACTCTTGCATACAATCAGAGTTGTTTTCAATTTTTCCCTTACGGGTTGATGTCAGTGTAGTCTTACGTGACGGAGGTGAGGAACGACGTCTCTTACCAGAAGAAGTATGAGCAGAAGCACTAGTAACGTGCGGATTTCCACTCTTAACTGGGGTTGGAGTGGGAGAATATGAAGTTGCATCATTGATGCCATCTTCATTTTGTGGCGACATTGCCATGGGTAATTGGTGGCTACCAGAAGTTTGCCCATGTCCTGAAGGACCGGCCATGGATTTTCTGATTTGCTCTAAAATGGCGGTTGTGCCCGGGGATGATGATGACATGCTACGAACATCCTCACTTTGCATTCCAGTCGTAAATCCATGCCTACCCGTAGCAGTGGTCTTTCCAGATAAGAACTCAATGTCCTTATATGCAGGGAACGGTTTGTCCCTACACTTAGCATAAGCTGAATTTTCTTGTAACAATATAAAACACAATGGTCAACTGAGAAAACTATAATTATATAAAAATTAAAATTTCAAGATAATTGGTTCAACAACATACCGCTACCACTACATCCCAATCACTTGGGTCGCCGGCTGTTGGAATGTTGCGATCATAATCCCAACCCCATCCACTCTTATTAGCTAATGTTTGATACATGACGAATTGTCGCTTCAACACTTTTAGTCGATTTTGTAAATGGCTTTTAACAAAGTTTGCTTTTGTTCGCAGGTTGAAATCATGAATTATTCTTCCCCAAGCAAGTGGAGTAAAACTTCCATTGACGAAATTTCCAAGAACATGTTCTTCTGTCATCAAGTTCAACATTGCCGAATCCATGACCTTTGTCCAATTTCCAGAGCGTACTCTGGGTTTCGAGATTTCCTGACTGTGGCTTTGGAGGCTTTGGCTATCAGTTGAGGTGACATCAATAACGTTTATGTTTTGTCTTACAAAACGATGAACTTGTCTATTTTGAGGTAGCATCTGAAGTTAATCAACATATAAATAAATAAATAAATTAACAAGTCGTCGTGAAGTACAGCTTATAGTAAGTTAACATGGCTTAGAAGAAAGGGGATAATGATGATCATGGTGGCTGCAATGCGAAAAACATGCCACCCAACCATGAAGTTCTAGTTTCTTACCCATGCATCATCGTCTCATTTTATGTCAAATAAGGCATCCAACAAGGCAACAGAGAAAGCACCACCATTTCACAATACCTCCAAGATCATATGCATTGAGTACATGTTCATCAGCAGATACTGATAATTCCCAGTGTTCAGCTATATATAGAACATGGTTATTCCAGTTTTTTAACTGTGTAGAATTGATGGCAGCATATCTTTATTTTTGTCCTGCTATTTATGAACCTATATTATTGCACTTTGAATAGACCCATACAAATGATGGCCTATCCAGAGAGCCTAAATAAAATGCAATAGGAAGACAAAGAAACATAATATAAATAGCATGCAAAATTATATAAAACAACAACCTTGTCTTTCAACAATATTATTTACTATTATTTAAAGTAGGCACATTATATTACAGAAATTAAGCAAAATCTGATGGTTTACCTAAAAATCTAATTATTTAAAATCAACTATTATGAACTTTTCAGCATAATAGTTGTAAAAAATGAATAAGAAATAAAGTAATAAGACGAATCTAGTAGAAACTAAGAGAAAAGCAAGACGTAAGAGTAGATGAATTTTCGGCCATAATTAATACACTCAAACTGAAGCTTTACAATTGAAATAAAATAATAATAGGAATCAACACATAAATATAAATGGAGCAATCACTCAGCATGAATGAATCGTCCTATGTATTGAATTGGTAGCTGCATAGGACTAATCCCATATGCCTCCAAACCACAATACATCTGAATTCAAAAATGCTTCACTGCTTGTTAATAGGATACATCTCGTTCCCATTCAAGGCCCAGCATTATCAAAGTTAGGCCACAAGTTACATCAAACTAGTTAAAAAAAAACCCACCTTTGTAAGATCAAGGAGCGCAAATACGATTAACTATTCAGATGAGCACAATGAAGGGTAGAGTTTCCTCAACCACAGAATTTTTGAGGGGTTTGCATCTTACCCTGGTGCATACTATTTATAGGGAAGAAGTCAGGACTTACTATGTTAGGTAGGAGAAAATAAGTGTAGTTAATGGAGACGACTCGACAACTCGAACTAACAGCAAGATCGGAGAAGATATCTTTCTGTTGTGCAGCCGAGAGAGATTGCCTTAATTAATGGCCGATCTACGCAGGGAACCGAGCTTTTGAAAACAATAGATGCGTAGGAGACATTGCTTCAGGAGTAAAAGCAAACCACTCCAATAAATAGGGTTTTGGGGGCAGTGAAGAAGACGATAAATAGGGTCTTTGGGGCGGTGAAGAAGATGACGCTATCTTTGGTAGGCGCGAGGCAGTAAAAAGGAAAAAGAAAGAAATGTTCGCCTGGGGAAAAGAAGAAGAGTAGGGAGAGGGGTATAGATAGGTGCGAGGAAAAAGTAAAGAAGATTCACAAGAGGAAGAAGACGACGCAGCTTCTCGAGAAAAAGATGAAGACGAAGATGGGACAGGTGCAAGAGTAAAGGGGCGATACGAACGAGGCAAAGCAGCAAAATAAAATAGAATTTCCCATCCCTGCCCCTGGGACAAAATCTAATTCCAGGGGTGGGGGGGAATTAATCTTAACGGGTTATTCCAGTTTTTTCTGGAATAACCCGCTTTGACCGGTATAAGCTATTCCTATCTTTTTTTCTTTTGTTTGGTAGAATATATAGGATAAAATACTTTATCCTCTGGTTATTCTATTACCAAACATAGCCTAAGGGTATTGGACAAGAACAATGTAGAACATGACATGAACAATAGGTAAGAACCTATAAAGACATCGGCATTATGACTTGTACTATGTATCCTCAACTTGAGGATTGGATCGAGGCTTACGTGGACTTAGGCTTGAGGGAGGTCGCTCCTCCTCAAGCGGTGTACTTCGAAGTGTAGACACCAACGGGGAAGTACCCCGTCAACGATCCCTCGGGTGGTTGTACTTAAAGCCTCCCCCGGTAGACGAGAGATGAATTGTGAGCTATTAGGGTTAACAAAGTTAACCGGTAAGATTGGGTACAGAAAGATAAAGTAATGATAAAGAACATGCATGCATGCATACTATATATTGTTGATTATCTATATCCACTGACATTCTTTTGCAGACATAGTATTAGATGCATTAGTACTGGTTACTTTTCTTCCTTTGTTATACTTATGCCTGAATAGACCTAGTGGGTAAGTCGGCGAGGTCGGTTGCCGAACCCACTGGGAACTTCGTTGTAGTTCTCACACCACTAACCCCACAAGTCCGAGTACGAGCGGGGTGGCGGAGGACCACGGAAAGGGTTTAGCGCCGTAAGTAGCGGCCACCGGGACTTTTTCACATTTTGTAGTCATTTCCCTTTTGGTTTACATGTATCAACTTCTTTTGTTGATTTAGAAAATTGTAAAGTTGATAACAATTATGTAATTTGGTGAATGGCTAAAT
>NC_033621.1:19348911-19403525 GCF_001540865.1 Ananas comosus
ATACCGACTCGAGCTACGAGTCACCTGCTGCCACTAAACATAAATAATCATGCATCATGGCAGCGAACACAACTCCTCGTGTCGAAACAATTATCTCCGGATAATCGTTTCGATTCGGGTTCCCAGAAGTGTCTAATTCGACACCGGAACTCACCGTCGCTCACCCGTCATTTCCGAACTCTCGAAATGACGCAAGTTACCAGCCAACAAGGCTCAGCGACTACACAAAAGCTCACGAAGCACCGTCGGAATAATTCCGAACCGAACCCGCGTTCCGTCGGCGGATTTCGCCGAAAAATGCACCGGAAATGCATTTCCGATCTTCGTAAGGGTCTGGGGCCTTGGACAATCAGTCCAGAGGTTAACCTCAACCAACACTTGCTGCCAACAGCAGCTATGACGAACCAAAATGCATAAAAGCCCTCCTGAATACCTGAAATCGCATTATTTCATGCGATTTCGGCGCTTTTACGGTCCAACTACGCAAACCAGAGGTCAAACAGCCAAGACGAGACTCCCGCTGACTGGTCTCGGCGTGCCGGAGGCCGTGCTCACCTTTCGGAGCACTGCCGGCCACTGTGGCACGCGCACGGGCGACGCAAAATTAGTGAAACAGCGCGCACAGTAGGAAAAGCATGCTTATCTCGCTAACCAGTGGCTCGTTGACCCTAAGTGAGGTGAGCACTGTGATCAGGACTGACTGACGATCACCGTGCTCACCTCCGGAGGCATCGGAACAGCCTCAGGTCGCCGGAACAGTGAGTAGAACAGGAAACACTGCGCAGAAAGGCTGAAAACAAGCTTACCGGCCAGGGGAGAGCTAGGGTTGGCCGCCGGTGGCTGGACGGCGGGCGGCCCGGCCAGGGGAGGGTGCGGCCGGTCGGTGGAGTCCGGGGCACCTGCTGGCCGACGGCGGGAGGCGGTCAGTTGCGCGGCGGCGGAGATCAACTCGATCTCTAGCTCTCGGGTTAAAAGCTTCCCGGCGGCGTGGCGGCGGTCGGAGGAGGTCGGGGCGGCGACGGTACGTCGGCGGAGGTCGAGGAGGAGGTGGTGCGCCCCACTGTGGGCGGCGGCGACGCGCGGAGGCCACTAGGGCTCCGCCTCGGCCCGCACCAGGTCTGGGCGGCCGCAGGAGCCGCTAGCGACGGCCGGCGGCCTCGGGGACGGCGAGGATCGTGAGCGGGAGGTCCCCGGAGGTGCCAGGAGGGCGGCGCGACCAGACCAGAAAGGTGGCATCGCGATGGGAGAGAGGTTCCACAGCCTCGGCCAGATCTGCTCAGATCTGGCCGCAACTTGCCGTGGCGGCGGCGGCGGCGCTCGGGACGACAGGGACGGCGCCGGGGGGGGAGATTCTGCCAGAGGATGGTGGTGCTCGGGCTCACTAGCTTTCCCGAGCACAGCAGCCAACAAGGTGCAAGTTGGGGCCCGGAGGAAAATCGAGAGGAGGCCGGGGTGGCTCTTCCGGCGGCCGGACGAGCTCGCCGGCGGCCGGGACGCGCGCACAAGTTGGGCGGGGACCAGCTGAGGTCGGCTAGGGCTAGGTAGGGAGCACGGTTGCAGGGTCTAGGGTTCCTCATGGATGAAACCCTAGGAATACAATGTAAACAAAGGCCACTTTGCACCAAAGTCCTCCGAAACAGAAAATTTGCAACAGAGACCTTCACAGCGTGAGTAAATCGCGTGTACGCACCTCCACGTTCGACCTCGTGCGATTCGGTACATAAAATGTCGCAACTTTTGCGAAATTACCGTTTTGCCATCACCGACCTCTCCTCGATCAACGCGCGATCTCCGCAGATCCGTCCGTCAGATTTGCGAACGGATTGCACCAGTGCGATCAGCACCTCGGAGACAACAAAGCTACACTTTCGATTCATTTCGATCGACCACGGATTCACAACAAAATCCAACCTTCTTCCAATAGAAGGAAACACACACACAAATACATATAAAGCATGTATTTTTGGATTTTCTCGAAATCCGTGCGTCAAACTCAAAATCCATCAGCGCCACTAGTTCCAGAACAGCTGAACCGATCGAAACGAGCTATTGGACTGATATGAACGGAGTCCGATACGCACCAGAAGCCAACTCTACTCCGTGGCTTCCCCGGAAAACCGGAGTTACTATTCACTTAAGTGAAAACTGAAAGTCGCGTATCTTCTCCATTTTTGCTCATTTTCGCCCGAAACTTGACGAGTGCTTATGTAATTAAATTACACACATAAACATCATCAACAGAGAGTTTAGTAGCACTGTCAAAAAAATCTCAGTCCTTACAGTAAAGAATTGTGAATGAAAGTAAAGAAATGTAATAGTTCAGTTTACTTTTATTTGGTTCAAATGCAATCAAGTATTATGTATGGTTATATATATTAGCGTAGAGCTTTCGCTTCCGTTGTTGCTTGCCCTCGTGCAAGCCTTGTATAAATGTTAATCTCATTGTTTGATTGCTTTATTATACATGTTTTGAGCCTTGGGCGGACAGGAGAGGTTCTGTCCGTTCGGCGTCTGTTTACGTGACTCGAACCCTACCAAATTGGTGGGGATTGGGGCGTGACAAAATGTTACTGATTAGATATTATCTGATGCTTGTGAAGTATTGACACTAAAGAGAAAAAAGAGAGATTTCATAAGTTTGTATTAGAGTTGTTGTTGCTTGAAAAGTTCGAGCAATCCACATATATTCTTTCTAGGACATAAATTTGTATTTGACTTTAAAATATTATGAATAACTTTGGGTTTTTATTTCTATTCATGTTGTGTATGTGTCCATGAATCGTCCAAGGAATTAATAAGATGATGACATATATTCTCAAGAGTTGAGAATTTGAGACATGTGTCTTTGGTGGTTAATTCCTAAATGCTCCCGATCAATGGATCATCACGGGGACGGTGATTGATCCAGTGAGATTGGTGCATAGGTCGCTTCCCTTTTGGGTAGACGAGTCTCGAGTCGACAGTGTGGGGACACTGAAGCGAATATGCAGGTAGTTGTTAGAGAACAAGGGTACCGAGCGTGACCAACGCGATATAACTGTTAATCCAGGAGGCTGCTAAGTTATTAGCGCTAGATCGATAAGCTAGTTAGTGTTGGAGAATACACACACTGGGGTATCCAAGATAAGATAGACCATCACTCTATATAAAACTAGTGATAGTTGTTATAGTGACTTTGAGGAAAGTTACCTAATCTTGTTAAGGTTGAGTCGGGTTACTCTTAATAGCTAGTAGATCTATTAAGACCTAGCCGTCATCTATCCTCTCTTCTCTCTTCCATCTTCTAGCAAGAAAGACGTCCTTTTGCAAGGGAGCTAGCACCTCGGTGAGGACATCGATCAAATCAAGAACCTCGTGTGGATACCTATAGAGGCCGGACGCGTGTGTGGCTTCAAGAGAACCGAATTCCACGAACATTAAATTTAGGTGAAGATTTATCCGCGAATAAGGTAAAGATTCGATCTTACTTTTCTCCTTTAATCTTAAAGAGCATGAGGGATCCTAATTGCGTGGTTTTTGAGATTTGATCTCACAAAAATCAAATTTGTTTGATTTCTTTTTCCGCTGCGTTTTTACCGTACGCAATTTTCTAACATGTATTAGAGTTGTTGTTGTTTGAAAAGTTCGAGCAAGATAACATGAAGGTTATGTGTGGCAAGATAACATGAATTTGTTCTGGTTTATGAAGTTTAGAACTCCATATGGTTCATATAGAACCTAGGTCTCATCAATGATCCAGATGTATTTAGTGAATGGAAATGATTTATACTACGAATAACATTTTTAAGTAGAAAATTATAACCATGAATAGTTCAGTAGATGCACTAGCTAAAAAGCATTCTCTCCAAGAGTTGAAGAGTTGACTTTAAATAATGCATATAAGATATGTAATTGTTTGGCTTTAGTGCAAGTGGGAGATTGTTAGTTATATGCCTAAAAGCCAATCTGGTGACACTAGCTTAAGGGTATTTATGTATTAATCATTTATAATTCATAATATAAGGGCGGATAATCTATTCATATCTATTGTATAGCAGTACAATATTGACATGAATCGTCCATAGGGTCTTTGTTTGAAAAGACATATTCTTAAGAGTTAGAAATTTGAGATATGTACTTTTCTGTACCAGACTCTTTAAATACTCCTAGCCACAGGAATATTACAAGGACGGTGATATTCCGGATAGGCCGGTGTATGCTATGTTTCTAATTGAGGTGACGAATCTCAAGTCACTAGTGTAGGGACACTAGAACAAGCATACAGGTGCTTGTTAGAGAACAAGTACACTAAGCGTGACTATTTAGTTGAACAGTCATATGGTTCTATGCTCGCCAGTGATAAGTTCATTGCTACAGTTGTGTGAAGTACTCCTCGGACCTGAGGCATCATAGTTGCTTCACGTATAGATTGCTACCGTTTGACAGTACTAATAATTAGACTCTAGACACGGGTCTATATTCGGTACTGATTGGCTGTGGTGATTTATGTGAGGAGGCATGTGATTGCGCAATAAGAAATCCAACACTCTCAATGACGAGGGAGAATGTCCTATGCAGTCTATCGAACTGACTCGAAAAACCCCTAGCCAGGGTACATAGTATGTGGAAAGAGTTTCCAACTGTGTTGCCATATTGAGTTGATTTCAGATAGTTTAGTCATATAGTCGAATGATAAGGTTTGGCGAGTAACCATGGCCTTAGTTCGATTGGGACATTGTATGTTGGAAGGAATTAATCACATGGTAACTGAAAGCGGAAAGGTTCATTCTTCATCACCATTCTGGATTGCCGTGATATACTGCTAGGTGTCACTCACGGACAGTGAGAGAATATGAATGAAGATTAGCTATTTATTCTTGTTAAGTTAAGCTTAATANAAATATCAAAGAGTTTGATGTTGAGCTCCACTGCCGAATGGTAATGAACCTATGCGGTCACACACATTAGAAATTGTGTGCGCCTGAATCGTTTGGATGAGAGTCGTTCACCAAAGAGTTTAGTGTAAGCGATGAAAATAAAAAGAAGCTGTTTAATTAAATTAGATTTAATTATTCGATTCGGTTATAACTGATAGTCCTAATTAGATTAGGATCTCAGAATCAGTTAGAGAATTATGCGCAAGATTTAAATTTATCTCTAATTAGATTAGTAGATAATATTTAATCATAAAAGATATTTAAATGAGATTTAAATATTAGTGAGTAATCTTATTGGATAAGATCAAAATTAGATAAGATCTAATTAAATATTGGAGAGATTAGATTTAGTTGGATAAGCATGAATATTTAATTGTTAAATTTTATTGGAGAGAGAGAAAAATCTTATTAGATAAGATTTTACGAAATAAGATTCTATATATACATATAAAGATTTATATGTATGTATGAATATACAATGAATTAAAAAAAGAAAAAAGGTGAAACCGTACGGCACATAGTGTCATATGGATTGAATGCATGGTAATTAAGATGCCATGCATCTTAATTAATTTGATGCATGTTAGCCTTTTGATCTATATACATATAGAGATCAATCTCTCTGATTTCTCTCCCGCGCGCGTGTTTCTCTCCGGTCAACTTCTCTACTCTTCATCGACTGGTGGATCATGAAAGGATTGCTAGCACCGTCCAGATGGTCCGTGACTCATCCTATTCGTGAGACGAAGATCGATCGGGTCGTCAATTCCGTGTGGATACGGGTAGAGGCCGGGCATGTGTGCGGCTCATCGGAATCTCTGTTCGTCATATTCACTTTCAACCGTACAGTAGATCAAGTGACCTTAACTGGTCCACGGTAAGATCTCTAAACATAAAGAGTTCTGTTTAGATTAAATTTTTACATAGTAACATGAGAATGATCCGCCAGCAACGGTTTGATTTATTGGTTTTCGGTTTTCATATGTGATATGTATTTGGCTTCCGAAAAATTTTTAAAAGTGCAAAAACTATTTTCCGCTGCGTTTTTCTGATGTGCCGGTTAATTTCTAACAGGATTACCTGACCTTGACGGAATGATATTCGCCGCAACTTCCGGCTACACATAACGAGCAACAACCGGTGTGTTTACCAATTGGTCCACAGCTTCCTGGAGTCTCTAGATCCACTTTTCCTAGTGCAAGGCAGCCTCTTGCTTACACTGCACCACATCGGCTTGTTGCCTCACCACTCTAATAAGTAGGGCCAACTGATCACAGAGTTTCGCGTCTCTACTCTCCTCGGCCTGCTCAGGGACATCACTTGTCTCAACCCATGTCGATCTCATTGAAGATCGGCCATGCGAAGTCATCGTTTCCTAAAACACGACAACTCGGTCACTCCTCGACCCTCAAGGTCAAGCGCGAAACAACTAACATCGACCCAAACTCAAATCAAGCGAAAGCCATGCAAGAGAGCCTATTCTTATCCCTCGGTTTCATGATATGTGCACCCAACATGAAAATCCTCTGCTGAGAATAAACCACACCTTGAATCCACCTCTAACATCCTTTTTAGAGGTATAAAACACACAACCCAATCAATTCACCTTTCACCACAAGTCAAAATTCCCGTCTCTCACAAGCCTAGCTCCTTACGGTTTCCATCCTAAGGTCCCTAGATCTATCCTATATTTTTACTTTTATTGCTCTGATACCACTCTATCTGTCACGCCCCACAACTGCCAATTTGGTCGGTTCGGGTACGTACACAAACGCCAAACAGACAGAGCCTCCCCTGTTCGCCTAAGGCTCCACAATCACGAACATGTATAAAGAATTTGCCCAGGAAGAATTTCAATATACATGGCTTGTACGAGGGCAAGCAACAAAAGCAAGTGAAAGTAACCAATTATTACATCCATATATTGTATCATGATTACATTAAACCAAATACAAAGCTTACAAGATCCATTTACATTACATTCATGTCCAAATACATAACTTTTCTTTACATGTCCTTTTTCATCAACTACAAAAGATGAAATATAAAAGGTACATCTATACTTGAAGGAAGTTCACTACCTAGGATGCAATGCCCTTGCCGCGATTCTCGATCGCTCTGCTCGTGCTACGATCAGCAAGGTTAGTGGGGTGAGAACTAGAAGAAGTTTCCAGTGAGTTCGGCTACCGACCCCGTCGACTCACCCACTAGGACTAATCAGGCATATGTAGGAAAAGGAATAGATAAGCAAACCAAACTGATGCAGCTACTATGCCTGGATAAACTGAAACAACCAATATGATGTTCATGATGTATGCATTTTTCTTTTATCTTTATCTTTACCCAATCCTTTTGGCTAACTATTTGGTTAAACCCAACTCACCAAACCAAATTCTTTTTTGTCGGGGAGAATTTCATTACAAATCCGACGGGACCGTCTGCTGGGGAGAATTCCGCTACCGCCCAGTTGATGACAACTCCGGAGCTCACCGCTTGAAGTAGAGCGACCACCCTCAAGCATATTAGACTACCTGTGAGTATGATTCAATCCTCAACTTTGAGAATACCATGTCACTATTGCCACAAAGTTCATAAGATTTTCTTTGCCTAGCATTCCATAATTCTTGGTGCTATTCAATCCATCTCGTCACAATATCACCTTATTTATTATTATCATAGTCCAACACATTGCTCATACATTCATAGGGTTTCTAAGTTCATGGTCCTTTGTCATTTCACATGTATTCTTACATTGAAAGCATACAAAAAGTCTAATATCTTAGCCACATATCACATTAACCCTACAATGCATGAAGTCAACACTATACACATACAAACATGCTCAAAGAGGTGATATAGACATAATGAGAAATTCGGAGATTTCAGATAGCACCACACACCTCGTAGGGATGCCGAAATGTGAGAATCCAAGTCCCGCAATTTTTAGACGCCTATTTGTCTCGACCCACGACTAACGAAAGTGAAATGAGGTTTTTCCTCAATATTTCGCCATATACTCGTCGGAACTTCGATCCGAGTCTCCCAACACGTCGAATTAACCTTCAATTAGGAATATAAGAGATCAATTTCATAATAGACCTCAATTCCTACAAAACCCTATTTCCGACCCTAGGGTTTACACATACTATCCATACTCCAAATTTCTTAGGATTTCATGGAGTAATCCAAGCTTCCAAAACCCAAGAATCTCAAAAACTTGCGATTTAGGGTAATTAAATTAAACCCTAACTCATACGTGTAAGAATACTTACCTAGACTCCTAGCTCCTCAAGTTCTTCCTTGCCTTGAGCTTCTTCTCCTTCCAAAAGCTCCAATTTCCTACCTTTAATATTCTCCAAAACCCTTTGTTGGAGAAACCCTAGAGAGAGAATGAGAGGAGAAATGAGAAGAAAATGAGAAGAAGAAGAAGAAGAGGAATAGCCGTACATGAAGGCTATTTTAAAAATAAAATAGGGGTGGGCTTTGGGTGAGAGACGCATATAAGTGTTATGTGAACCTTGAAACATAGGTAAACAACAATGACATTGAAAATATGTTGGAGTCTAAGGTGTGAAAATAGTGGCATCAAATCTAGGATGGAACCTAGGGTATGAGACATAGTGGCATTTGAACTTTAGATAAAACCTGAGTTAGAGATTAAGGGAATGTGTAAGTGATCGATATGATTAACCTTAAAAGTCATGAACTTAGGTGTGAAACAAGTTGCAATCTTTAGGAAGTGTCATAATAGGAGAAGTCTAATCTACTGGCCTTCGATTATGATAACTGGGGAAGTCCGAGAGCCATCCACTCCAAATGCCTACCAATTGGAGAGAAGTCCGAGAGCAGTTGACTTTCCATAAGGTGTATAATAAGAAGAAAACCAAACTAAAAAGTTAGTTAAAGTTAAAGAAAAGAATTGTAACGGATGTGTAGGCCAATAACATAGTAAAATATTGTGTACATATTGAGGCATAGTAGTATATTTCCTTTCCTTTTCTGGCTCTTGTAAAAATAAATGTTTGGTTTATTATCATTTTCTACTAATACTGTAAGGACTGAGATTTTGACAGTGCAACTAAACTCTCTATTGACGATGTTTATTTGTGTAATTTAATTACATAAGCACTCGTCAAATTTCAGGAGAAAACGAGTTAGAACGGAGAAGTTACGCGATCTTTATTTTTCACTTAAGTGAATAGTAACTTGGTTTTTCCGGTGAAGCCACGTTGTGAAGTTGGCTTCAGGCTCGTATCGGACTCCGTTCATAGCAGTCCAATAGCTCGTTTCGACCGGTTCAGCTATTCTGGAACTATTGGCGCTGACGGAATTTGAGTTTGACACACGGATTTCGAGAAAATCCAAAAATACATGTTTTATATGTATTTGTGCGTAGTTTCTTCTATTGGAGAGTTGGAACGGTTCTTGTCGCGAATCCGCGACCAATCGAGATGAACCAAAATGGTAGCTTTGTGGTCTCCGTGGTGCTGATCGCACTGGTGCTATCCATTCGCAAATCTGACGGACGGATCTGCGGAGATCGCACGTTGATCGAGGAGAGGTCGGCAATGGCAAAATGGTAATTTCGCAAAAGTCGCGACATTTTATGTACCGTTTTATGCGAGATCGCACGTGGAGGGGTATTCTCGCGTTGTTCACGCGCTGTGAGGGATTCAGTTTGAAATACTGAGGTTTTGCGGGCTAACTCGCAAATCGGCACCTTGGTATATATAGAGATTTTAGGGTTTTTGATCCACCTAACCCTAACCCTAGCCCCCAACTGCCCTAGCCGCACCCTGCCACCTTCATCCCTCTTCCCTGCCCTAGCCGTACGCCTCCCGGCCGCCGCCGACTGATCTCCGGCCAGCCACCACCACCTCAGCCTCTTTCTCTCCCTCTCCATCTCTATCTCTCTCTTCCTCTCGGGTTGAGGACAGATATAAGACCGTATTTGCATCCCTGTACCCTACCAGCATCGCCCCGACCTCATCGGAATCTCCCCCGCCGGCCACCGCCGCCCCGAGCACTGCCGCTGCAACCTAGACCGGGTGCGGCCATCCCGAATCTGCTCGGGACGAGCAGACTTGGCAGCCTCTCCTTCGCGCTACGCACCTTGGCTCGCGCGAGCCTCCCCGAGCGCCGGCGAACCACGCCGCGCCGCCGCAACCGCCCCTGCTGGCCGTCGCCGCCGCCTCGGCCAGCCCGCAGCCACCCCAGCCTGCTGGGGCCGAGCTTGGCCTGCTTCCGCCCCGCGCGCCGCCGCCGCCCGGGGGCCACCGGTGCCACCTCCCTCCTCCTCCTCCAGCCTCTGGGGACCTGCTTCCGTCGTCCCCGAGGAGCCCCGGCCGCCGCCGTGGCCGTAGCTTCGCTGGAATCCGAGCCCTAACTGGTGCAGGATTGCCTTGTTCCGCCGCCGCCGCCGCCGCTTCCAGCCGCCACCCGAGGTGAGCTTGGTACTCTTCATCTCCCCCGCAACCTTCCTTGGCCCGCGCGCACCCCGTCGTGCCGCCGGTAGCCGGTCGGAGCAAGCTTGCTCCGGCCAAGCCCGAAATAGGGCTTATTCTGGATGGTTTACTATTCCGAGCAACCCGAGCCTCCCTGATCTCTATGGAAGGGAGCACGATGATCGTGGCAAATTGCTGATCATCGTGCTCACCTTTGATTCTGTCGGGGAGACTCCGTTCCGTTGTTTAAGCGGTGTCGACCCCGTGGAGCCTTTTTGGCTGCTGTTTCTGGATTGCGTGTGTTGTTCCGGTGATCCGAGGCTGTTCCGATGCCTCCGGAGGTGAGCACGATGATCGATGGTCAGTGCTGATCACAATGCTCACCTCACTTTGGATCAACATTGCCCGGTTAGCCCTGTTTGGCGCGATCTTCCCCGACTGCGCGCTATTCGCTGAACCTTCGGGTTGCTCCCGCGCTTCCCACAGTGAGCCGTTGTGCTCCGGATCGTGAGCACGGCCTACGATACATCGAGACCAAGCAGTACATGTCTCGGCGGACCTTATAAGTTCTCGGTTTGCGTGAACGAGCCACTTAATCGCCCGATTTACATAAAATGATAGGATTTTATGTAAATTGAGGGGATTTTGTGCAATTGTGCACCTTGTGGCTACTGTGGGCAGTGCATGTGTGTGTGTGGTGATCTCTGGACTGATTGTCCATGATCCGATAGCCTTCGCGAAAATCGAGGAGTTGATTCCGGCGCGTTTTCGGCGAAATTAGTCGAAAGAACACGGTTTCGGTTCGGATTTCTTCCGACGTGGTTTGGTTATCCTGTAAATTATTGCTGAGCCTTGTTGGCTGGTTACCATCATCATTTTGTGGGTTCGGTGATGATGGGTGAGCGACGGTGGGTTCCGGTGTCGAAATAGACACTTTCGAGAACCCGGATTCGTACAATTATCTGGCGATAATTGTGTAGTGGAGTTATCTTGTGTTTGCTGCCAAAACATCCAAATTGGAGTGTTTTGGGGAAGCAGGTGACTCGTGACACGAGTCGGTGAGTTTCGGGACACTTAGTGGGTCCCGACGGCGTCCCGGTGTGGTTTTCGGGACTTCCGGCGAGTTACGGTAATCGGTATTGGGAAACCGATCTTCGTGAAATTGTTTGTGGGGTTGTGGATACTGTGGTTATTAGTTGTGGGTTAGATACTAACCCGGTGGACCCTCTATAGGTCCTGTCGACATTCTTTTGCAGTCAGGAGACAGACGCGACATCCGTACAGGTGGGTACTTCGATCCGACGTCGGTACAGTGGTGCACGCTTGGTGATGGTTTCTTACCCTTACTCTTCTGTTGTTACTATCGCATAGTATATTGAGCCTTGCCCCCTTGTTTATTCGTTATACACTACTCGTTGTTTGCATGCTTAGTATCCCGAGTAAAAGTAGAGCAGTTCATCTATATGCGTATCTGTTGACCTAGTTGGTCTGTTGTTGCATTCTGTATCTGTTGACCTAGTTGGTCTGTTGTTGCATTCTGTATCTGTTGACCTAGTTGGTCTGTTGTTGCATTCAGTATTTGTTGACTTAGTTGGTCGGTTGTTGCATTCCGTATCTGTTGATCTAGTTGGTTGGTTGTTGCATTCCGTATCTGTTGACCTGGTTGGTCGGTTCTCGTACTTCGTATCAGGGACTTTGTTGGTCAGTTGGACTCTGTGGACCTTGGGTCCAAGCAACACATCGACTCTCTTGTCATGTGTTTCGATCTGGTTGATCGTGGTTTGGCGTTGTACGCCCTTGTTTCTGGCTTCAGCCTAGGCATCGGCTTTAGCCGGATTTCGTTTGAGCACATCAGCATGATTTAGTCACAGCACTGTGTATTCTAGACACCAGGTTGGTTTGGCCACCAACAAGAGGTGTATGTATCCGGATAGGTCGTCGGTGACGCATGAATAAGCTCTCAGTGTCTGCTCTGTGACAGACAACGCTTGAGGTCTGCGGACTAATATGGCAGCATCAGATTGGGTATATTTGGACTTATCATCTGGTTGACGCATATAACTATAGTAGCAGTTGTCGCTTGTATATCTTCAGTTCTTTCGTTAGATTGTTTTGCTACTATAGTCTTGTTACATGTATACATTCAGTTGTTCATTACAGTAGCGGTAGTTGTATTTTCTTTCATATACATGTCTCTTTCATTCATTATTATTACTACTGTATTTTCTACTGACCCGTACTGTTGTTTAGCTCTTCCTAATCCGGTGAGTACTCCTCGCCTTCATCGGCTTGTGGTACCCACTAGGAGGGGAGACATGTTTACATGTTCTCACCTCCCCCACTATTTTTCAGGTATCGCGGGCGGTGAGGGTTGAGACGAGACGTGAGATACGTACGTAGCGGTCGATAGAGCTTCCGACCCAGGTTATTCGGTTTAGTTTCTACCCTTACTATCCTGTTGATATAGCTTAGATAGTTTGTATGGTTCAGTTTTTGGGTATTTCAGTTAACTATCATATTTTGATTTGGCTTTATGAATGTAATAAAAAGGATTCGTGGTTTTCGTAAATAAAAGGTTTTCTGCCCCTCGTGATAACGTTTTTAAAGAATAAAGGTTTCCGTGTAGGAAACAGTTTTCAAAAGGATTTTCTGTGAATTTATGTTTAAATATTGAATGTATAACTGTGATGTGAATGGTGAATGAATGATTGCATAGTCGTTTCTATATTCATTTGGTTGTGGTTGTACCTGAGTTACTTCTTGCGCTTGTGCGACGCCGTGCAAATATAGGAGAGACTCTGTCCGTGTGAACAGTGGATTTCCTGTATTTGTGGCGGATTTGGCATTCCCTGGATAACGGTTTTCAAAAAAAAAATTTCCGCGGTGTTTTTATCCTAAAGGGACCCCGGGGCGTGACAAATACTTTCTATGGACTAAGTGCATGGAGAGCGCCACTTTGCTGCATTCATTAAAAACATATTTAAAGTTTTCACCCTTTTATTGTTCACCTTTTTCGAATCCTATATACCATCGCCGGTGAGGCAAGGACTGTGGCAAATACATCGTGGAGTATTTAAACTGAGTGAGTGGTCTAAAGTGTACCCTTTTATGAAAAAAAAGACTTGTAATATTTTGAAAATTTAATAAAAGTATTAAATTTTTGAAAACTCTAAAGACAATGTTCGTAATGGTTAAATATAAAAGTATTATTTTGATACTCTGTGTATGTATATCATGTATGCTATTGTCTATATTGGTATATGTTTTTGGTTAGTGTGGATAGAAAAAATTTTGCCCATTAGCGGATCCAATTGGTGGAACACGGGGCATGACACGAGAAGTTTCCGGTGCCCGAAATATCTTTTTGGGCGTCCAAAAGTTTTGAAAAGCTGATTATTACTTCTTTTGAAACTCTAATTTATCAGAATTGATTCCAAATCAATTCTAACTCAGCCAAACTTCTCCAAATCCATTCTAATTATGTTTAACTTGACTTTTATCCGCATTTTACCTATTTAGCCAAAATTTGGTATATTTTATTAAAATTCAGCATATTACAACAACCAAAGTCCTTACTGTGGCATAAAGCTAAATAAGATTTGACGAGTTCCGAAAGCAAAATACAATTTGAAGACTCTCACTTTACTATATACTAGTTTATGGCCCGCGCTTCGGGGCGGATCGATAGTATTTCAGTCAAGCAACATATACAATTATTAAAATTTTAAAATTTAAAAAATATAATAAAAAATTCATATAGCCTTCTATACATTATAAAGCTAATTTTTTTTATTAATATTTTTTAACATTCAGTATTTGTAGAGTTAAAGTATTCTAACAACTTTACCTAAAAATTCAATCAAACTTAATAATTTTAGTAGCTATTCTATAAATAAAATTTTTATTTAAAAAGTTAAAATTGAAGGACTTATTTAAATTGCAAATATATGATGGTATTCTTATCTAATTAACATTAATTGGAGAAAGAAGAAATAATTATATGCACATGGTGTATATTAACACACTATACACCACAACTTACATTAAAGGACTAATTTCTAATATCAAAATTTAATTAAATATATATCTAAATTACAAAGTCTAATAATTTAAATATGTTTACTGAATTAAATTTTAAAATTTCTATTAAATGTTTTAAGTATGTGGTGTACGTTATTATATACATCCGGTGTAGAGAACGCTTAATAGAGTGTATTTATAATTCCAAGAAAAAGAGGAGAAATCTTTACTTGCACCTGATGTATTGTCACGCCCCGGATGGCCATGTTTTCCCCGGCACGCCAACAGACCCGCCCGCCGCATACACAAGAATTTTTCATGTACACAAAACGATAGTTGTACCTGTAATTAAATTATAGCTACAACCACAAGTACAAAGCTGCTAAACTAAAACATGTATATAAATAAAACATAATGTTCATAGTACATACAAAATCTCCGAACCAACACTAACACCTTACTCCAGCGAGTAAACCGAACATAAGGTATGTACATGAACCAAACACCTCAAAACTACCTGTGAAGGGTACTCCTCTAGTACGGCGACACAACTGGTAGGGATCTAGCTAATGACTCCCTTCCCACGGTTAGAATCAAAACAGCAGCAGGCGCAGACGAAGGCTCTGCAAAAGAGTGTCAACAACTGGGTGTGAGAACTTCTGTAAAACAGAATAGTTTTCAGTGGGTACCGTCACCGATCTCAACGGCCCACCCACTAGGTCTACAGAAATATGTACAAAGAATAGTTGGAAAAGCAGGAAAGAACTCTACAACTATATGCCACTATACTATCGCTATCTGTAGATATGAAAAAAAAATGCCTCACTCTGACCTAATCTCAATGGGGACTGCGATACGCCCGTCCCGCCTTTCGAAGCTACCTCGTCCACCACTCAGAGGGCTGCCTGTTGCGAGATCTCACTAGGGACTGTGATACACCCGTCTCGTCTGCCTAAACTACACCGTACACCACCCACTGAAATGGCCATCCAAGTAGAAAGGTTCGACAGGACTGCTGCAACTCAATACACGTCACAGCCTCAATGAGGGTAGAGAAAGGCGTCACTAACTACCACTAACCTAATCTCACACGGGCTGCCCAAACGGACCCACCCTGCCTGTATCCAGCTATGCCGTACACCACCCAAGGGGGTGGCCAGCTCAAGAACAGTCCAAACAGAAACTGCAACATCATCGCACTGAAAACCTCATTCCGGAATGACATTCGTGGGCGCGACCCAACCTAGTTTATAAGTGTCTCTACCGAGTTCATTCAGATTCTCACAGGCTGTAATCACTGTAAATAGATCAAACTAATCTAAGTCAGTGTAAATAGGTCAAACTCATCTAATCTAAGTCAGTGTAAATGGGTCAAACTGATCTAAGTCACCCAAAACTCACGTGCCCTTGGCACAATCTGATGCAAGATATAAAAATCTGGGTCCACCATCAACCCTGACGGCACCCGACGATCCAACACAGTCTAACACTACTGTAACAATACACTCGGCTCCTTAGCGCGAGCGTAAACTCAACCTACACTAACCTAAGTATCCACCTCCCACTAACAGCGGTGATACAGAAATCTGGGTCCCCCGTCAATCACGACGACCCGCGACAGTCCAAACGCTACTATACAACATGCTCGGCCCCTCAGCACGAGCGTAATGTCAGCCTATTCTAAGCTAGGTATCTTCTATGCACTAATAGTGGCGATACAAAGGTACAGCAGCTCCTGAAGCTCAATCTGGTAACTTTTCATAAAATGACAGTGTAGGTTTAATGAGTTTTCTCCTAAGTCAAATCCCAGTTCAACATAGATAATTCATCTAAAATCAATAGACTATGCTTCAAATTCAGATTTCATAAAACATGCACATCTATGAATTTGAGCTACTAAACATGATGAACAAAGCCAAGAATACATGCCGACACTCTACGTCTTATGGGGGATTTTGACGATTTCGGTAAACATTAACCAACCTCGAACGCTCGTCCAACGTCGGCAAGAAGTCGACCGGAGAAACCCGCACGCTTGCTCGACTCCAACGGCCTCCACCGGATGCAACCACGATGCGCGCACAATCCTTCAAGGACAAGTGAACAAAAACTAAGATCAAATCTCCAAAATCCCCAAAAAAACGAAGGAAAAAAGCTAGAGAGAGAAAGAGAGACACCAACCTGCATTCTCCAAGCTCCCAGCACAAAGAGATAAGGCCGGGGGTTTTGGTTGGTTTTAACGCCAACAAATGACCGAAAAGCCTACTTGCTCACTTTTCCAGCTGGAATACCGGTACCCAACTTAGATACCGGTACTCGGCCTTTCAATCTGCCGTCTCGCGCACTGGGTACCGGTACCAGCCCGATGCAGTATCGGTACTCGAGCTCGATACCGGTACTCAACAACCATGTACCGGTACTCAGCATCAAATATGTGTAACCCGAGAGCATCCATCTCTGCCATCCCACAAGGGTACCGGTACTCCTCTCAAGTACCGATACTCAACACTGAAATCCTGCACTTTGCGGATTTTAGTGTCAGAGCTCCACTCTCGCACCGCGTCGAGCCCGTTTTGCATTCAATTCGTGCCAAAACGACTCCGACTTGTCCCGACACTCTCCAAACATGTCGACAACCCTCACGACAACCCTCAGATGCTGATATCTCGCGAACAGTGAAGCACGAGGGACATTACATATGATACTATTTCGTACACCATAAAAGTATAATAATAATTGATAAAATATTTGATAATTAGTATTAAAGATTTTTGTGATGTGATAGAACTGCCAAATTATATATCTTATAGATTTTAAAATATTAATAATTAAAAAAGACTTGGTATATGTGATCTTTTAATAGACCAGGTGCATGTAATATTGTTGAAGTACAGAAGGAGAGGAAAGAGGACACGTGTTGCTCTGAAGGCTTTTGATGTGATCTAACTATCAAATTATATATTTTCTATACTATATATAAAAGCGTATAGAAATTCCGACAATGACAGACGGAATCCAAAAAGAAATAAAATAATATTCCCTACAAATGGTTATGATTAATTCAATTAATTCGTGACGTGTCAATGTTGAAGTAAATTTTTGATGAATTTTTAGTAGATTGGGATGGATCAATAGTAGAAAGGAATCTCTCATCTCCAACTTTATTTGTTTAGTGGATTAGGGCGAATCCGAAATTAGTTATCTTTTTTTTAAAATTCTTGGGCCCCCACTTACAACCTCATGGGGGGGGGGGGGGGGGGGGGAGGCTCAATCCTTTCCGAATACATTTGCATCTCCAAGCATTTTGTGTGGAAAAAGAAGCAAATTTTCTCTCCATAATTATTTCATACAAAAACAATAACACATAATTATATTTATATAATCCTCACTTTAATCTATTATTATCATTTTTATTAGATTCTTTACTTTCTTTTTATATAGCAGAATAAAATTAATTTGGGGTATATTCTATACAATATAATTGTTACAAAAAAAGACTTATTTCTAAAAGAAAGGACATGGTAAGCTCATTAGTAAAGGTTAATCGTAGACCAAATAAGATTATTGTATCAGTTTATTGTCTTTGCTAACTAAGAACATTATATATAATTGCTTGTGTTATTAAATCTTTTCTAGTCATTAACATCACTGTAGAAAGAGGTTGGTATAACAGATCTAACAATAGATCAAATCAATTATTTTTCCTTGTTACTTGTAAGCATACCCTCCTTTATTAACTTTTACAGATGAAGGGTTAGCCTAGTTTTTAGCAGAGTAAATTTTACATAATTAATTTTAATTCAAAGAATTTATTTTGATTAAAAATTATAGAGTGCTTCGTTGAGTCTAACAGAAAATCGATTTTTGCAAACTGATTTTATAAAATATGCTGGCAAAATTTTATGCTAGTTTCAAATAATAATTTTTTTACTGAATTTTATTATAAAAATTAAATACAAAATTCAATTATTTTTAAATTTTAAAAATTTTAACTTAAAATTTAAATTTTAATTTAATATCTAAATTTAAAATAATTTTAAAATTTAAAAATTAGAAATTTAATATATAGAATTTTAATTTAAAAATTAAAATTAAAATATTGGAAAAATTAAATTTAAAATCTAAAATTTGATATTTCAAATTTAAAATTTATAATCTAAAATCTCAAATTTGAAAATTAAAATTTTTAATTTTCAAATTTATGATTTGAGATTTAAAACTTAAAATATAATATCTAAATTTAAAATTTAAAACTTTAAAATTTAAAACAAAATTTTAAAATTTAAAATTTAACATTTGAACTTAAATTTAAAATTTGAATCTATATATTAGAATTCAAAATTGAGTTCAAAATCATGATCAAATTTTAAGAAGAAGATTTTAGTTGTTCCTGATTTTGGAGTCTCTAAAATCAAAAAATCGATTCTAAAAACTAATATTTTGAAAAAAAAATTTGCCAAATGCTCTATTAAAAAAGAAAAAAAATCACTTTTAGCTTTGAAATCACTTTCTAGAATCTGGCCAAACACAGCCAAAGTTGAAAAATAACCTGCCATTAAATATGTTCCGTTACTCTCTGATAAAAGTAAGAATAAATTATACCACTAGTCCCTAAATTATCATCGAGTTATATTTTGATTCTTAAATTTTAAATTCAACATCGAAGATCCTAAAGTATTAAAAAATTTTACTTAAGGTTTGTTTGGGTACTCTTCAAGACAGAAAGACAGAGAAATAATCTAATTTACAATATATTTTTTACATCGTTTGGAATAATATAAGGTGTAGGAAACTTTTTAAGAAACTAAGATCGTACCTTCTGCCATGATTTCGATTTCTGCACCCGATTTGTAGGCGGCGATTCTTGCTCGTGATTCGTCCTCGTTCGTGATCTGCAAGAAGACGGAACGTTTCGAGTCTAATTTCCTTATCCCCGGAGATGGAGCCGTCACAGACAATTGGATTGGGGTTAGACCGGGACTCCCGTATGTTACATATTTATATATAACTTGATATAAGGATGTTAAATCACGCCCGTCCATCAAGGACGTGTCCAGTTACATCCTAACCGTAAGATCTAAAATATCTTTATAGATCGACTTAAATAGATTGACCGTATCTTTATGGATCGCCTTGAATATATCACGTGGGCCACATCCAACATTCTCCCACTTGGCCTAGTGATATATTTATTACCGTATAGGCGATACAAAAACTTTATTAGGTACCAACTAAATTATACAGTCAAAATCTCCAACTTGACCAAGAAATCACAGTACTTTGATTATAGCGGTTATGCCCTAAAAGATGAACACTTCCTTCCATGTATCAAAAGTACGAATTCCTTAATCAAATAACTTTATGAGTTACAACCGTATGAATTTATTATAAGTTCAACTCAGAGTCCCACTTTAGTGCACAATAATACTTTAATGTACAAAAGATAACTTTATGCGCATATGTGCAAAAACCAAAATATATTCTTACTCAAATAAGAATAGTTTTTAAAGTCTTTATACAAGAAAAAAAATACTTAAACTGTAAATGGACTCAAGATACCCATATGATGAATATGATCCTTGAATTTGTTTGCTGGCAATGCTTTAGTCATAGGATCAGCAATCATCATCTCGGTCCCAATGTGTTGGATATCCACCTTCTTCTTGTCGTATTCTTTTACAGCAAGGTACTTTATATCGATATGTTTGCTGCGATCTGTAACTCGACTATTCTTGGTAAAGAACACTGCAGCAGAGTTGTCGCAATAAATCTTAATTGGCCTTGAGATAGAGTCGACAACTCTTAAACCTGAGATAAAATTTCTCAGCCATAAAGCTTGTGACGAAGCCTCATAGCAAGCGATGAACTCTGCCTCCATAGTGGATATAGCAACTGTATCTTGCTTAGTGCTCTTCCAAGATATAGCATGTCACGCCCCACGCCCCGCCTATTTGGTCGGGTTCGGGCACGTTAACAGACCGCCGAACAGACAGAGTCTCCCCTGTACGTCCAATGCATCGCAATCAACACAATACAAGAGGTTCCAACCAGAAACAGTATTCATTCATAGATTGCATAAGGAAGTATCAAAAACATAATACTACTAAGTTATTACAACATTCAACTTACATACATTTTTGCACATAATTTTTTTTTACACTCATCTTCCAAATACAATCCCAATTATTACAATTTATTACAACTTGATCAAAGTTTGTTCTTGTATTTAAACCTCCCAAGCTAGACCACCGACTCGGGTACTGCTATCTCGGTCTCTGGGGTAGGGCGTTATCTACGGAGCTACGCCCTTGCCTCGCGCCGCCGCGCCGCTCACGTGTGTGCCTGTAAACACCCCAAAACAACGTGGGGTGAGAACCAACTCCATGGTTCCCAGTGGGTACGGCCACCCAAGGGAAAAGCTCGATCGATATGTCTAATGAGGCCCTGCAACAAGTTAGTCCAATAACATATAACAGATATATAGCAGATATTGAACTAAGATATCCTGCCTCCCGAAATGCAATATGCAACGATCATGAAACTAGCCCAGTGGGTTAATTAATCCTACCCTGCTCATTCATTCTTTACTCTTTATTCATTATCATTCTTTACACTACGCCCATTGGCGATTCTTTATTCGTTAACATTCTTAATTACTGCTAGCCATTCTTATTCTTTGCCATAGTCATTGACAACTCATATCTAAGGTTATCTCTACCTTAGTCATCTATAGTACCCGACTCGGTCTTGAGCCAATCAACTGCGGATAATCCACGCTCTGGCTGCTCATCAGCCCCCCGCCCTCCTGATCTAGCCGTCTGGCGGCGAACGAATCGCACCTAACCCAACAATGGCCTAGGTCATGACTTAGCCACCCGGCGGCGAAATCGTCGCACAAACGCCACGACAGTGGTTCAAGTCAACTGGCGGTACAATCCTCAACCGGCTCAACCATCCGACGGCGAAATCGTCGCACACGCCACGACAATGGTTAGCCCTGGGCGGCGAAATCGTCGCACACACCCAACACCACTTTGGGTGTATCCTATTGCCACTCTCGGCGCATTCTTTTAGCTTTGGGATTCCGGAATCCATTTCACACAACTCGAGGGTTGGTCTTAACCCTAAGGAGTTGACCTATCTAGGTCCAAGCCTTTACTCAACCTAAGTTAATACTTTAGGTTCATTGTTACCATACTCATAGCCTAGGTTATTAACTCTAGGTTCATTACCTTTGCTCACCTAGGTTCATGTGATTCTAGATTCATTATCTTTATTTCACAACCTATGTTCTCTAACATTAGGTTTAATGCCATTCTTATTTAACCTATGTTCATCGACACTAGGTTCATTGTTTCTCTTGTCCAACCTATATTTACTAACATTAGGTTCTTGCCGCATTTGTTCAACCTATATTCTTGACTCAAGGTTCGATGCCACTCGATCTATAGGTGCATTTATGTCCCAATAGGTGTTCTACATCACTGTTTCCATTTTTGAGTTCTCTACTCATCCTAGAGTTATCAAATAAGTTCACAAACATATATAGTCTCACAATGCTAATCATGCATTTACAATCTCACAATGCTAATCATGTTTTTTATATATTGTACTTACATGCATTCGTGATCTCTATATCATTTTATATGCATCTACTTTAGCATCTACATCATAGCGTTATTCTCATGCAATACTTAGCATTTTGCATTATACTATCAACATGCATGAACTATCATTGACTACATGCATTATCCACATACCTCATTTACACTTATATGCATCAATAGGAATTCTTACTATTTCTTAGACATAAGGGCGACCTAGTCGCTTCGATAAACACAACCCACCTTGACTTGAGCTCCGATTGCTTGCAGTCACTTACAATTGGCCTCCCGCGGCAACCGTTGCCCGGTTTGGCCCGAACTCTTGCGCGACTTAGCGAACGATCTCCGAACCGCGATCCGTCTTTTCCGGAGTTTATTCCTTGACTCCAAGATGCTCCAGTTTCGATCTCACGATTTTTAGGCGTCTATTCCGCGTGCTGTGGCCATTTGTATGACAAAACACTATTTTGTTAATAACTTCGCGTACACTTGACGAATGGTCAAACCGACTTCGCCAACGCGTTCGTTAGGTCCCCAATTAGGTTTCCAAGTAGTCAAAATAGATCAAAACTCCATATAAGCAAAACCCCTCTTTGGGATGCCCTAATGTGACATATGCTCAATACTCCGGATTTGATCTATAAAACAAGTAAAAGAGAGCTTGTTTAACATCTAGGAGCTCAACTAGGAGCATTCGAACCATTTCTAGGGTGTTTAGAACAAACTCTAGAAATCCACCATTAGAGCATCATGAGAAAATCATGGACTTCATGGTGTTCTAGGTCTCTACATGGTTCTAAACATGTGAGAAGCTCCAAAACTCTAAGTATTAGGGTATAAAACCAAACCCTAACCCTAATCCTACCATGAGAGGAGGCAAAAAGCTTACCTCACAAGGTTGCTCCAAGCAGGAGGAAGATGAAGATGAAGGTAAGCTCTTTCTTCTCCTTCCTTGTCTTCTTTTCCTTTCTTCTCTGCTCTTTTTCCTTCTCTTTTCTTCTTTTTCTTCCCCTCCCTTGCAACCGGTTGAGAGAGAGGGAGAGACACGAGAGAGGGAGAGAGAGGGTGAGCTGCTGCAGGGAGAGAGGGCTTGGGTTATTTGTTAGTAGGTAACAATTGCAAATAAACCCCCCAAACATTCATATTTGCAGCAGACTAATTTTTGCTGTCGAGTCCATAGCGTACCGGTACACGAGCTGGTGTCACCGGTACACGACTCGCTCAACAGCCAAACCCGAGAGCCATCTTCTCAGATTTTACACTGCGTACCGGTACACGAAATCCTGTCACCGGTACACAGCCTTTTTCCAGCTCAAACCCGATAGCTTTCTCCCTCGGTCAGCAATGGTTGTACCGGTACAGCCATCACATGGTACCGGTACACAAGCTCCAGATTTCTATTTTTTGCGTCTTTTTGACTCTATTTAGCTCCCATTATTGCTAAAACCTCTCTAACTCTTTTAGAACTCATGTTTAACCATTCCAACCTTGTCGGAGTGTAAATTGGAGCTTGTCCATTCATCTCATTCGCATGCTTTAGCCAATTTGACTAAGGTCCAACATATCCCACCTATATTTCGGTATGTTACATAGCACCTTGAGCAAGTAAGAGAATATATCATGATGTGGATTTTCTAGAATCCACGCATCCGGCACAATCAGAGTTCGAATACCCAACCATCTCAAGATGGTCAGAATGTCTGTAGGTGAGCATATAATCCTTTGTTTCTTGTAAATATCTCATAACCTTCTTTGCAGCTTTCCAATGATCAAGACCAGGGTTGCTTTGGTATCTACCCAACATCCCTACTGCATGAGCTATATCAGGTCTGGTACAGATTTGCGCATACATCAAACTCCCTATTATAGAGGCATAGGGTATGCTCTTCATATGTTCTCGTTCTAAATCATTCTGAGGACACTGTTTCTGATTGAACATGTCACCTTTTATAATAGGCGCAGCTGTAGGTGCACAATTTGCCATATTAAATCTTTCTAGAACTCTTTCGATGTAGGCTTTCTAAGATAGACCCAAAATTCTTTGAGATCTATTTCTGTGAATCTTTATGCCAATGACATAAGAAGCTTCACCCATATCCTTCATCTCAAAATTCTTAGAAAGAAAAACTTTAGTCTCTTTAAGTAAATTCAAATCACTATTTGCAAGCAGAATATCATCCACATACAGAACTAAGAAAATATACTTATTCCCACTAACTTTAAGGTATATGCATTGGTCCACAATATTTTCTACGAAACTGAATGTAGTAATTACATTATGGAACTTGATATACCACTGACGGGAAGCCTGTTTAAGTCCGTATATAGATTTCTTTAGTCTACAAACAAGGTGATTACTATCATCTGTGCTAAAACCTTCGGGCTGTTGCATATAAACTATCTCCTCTATATCCCCATTTAGAAATGTCGTTTTCACATCTATCTGATGTAGCTCTAAATCGAAATGAGCTACCAAAACCATAATAATTCTTAATGAATCCTTCTTTGATATTGAAGAGAAGGTTTCATGATAATCAATGCCTTCCTTTTGAGTGAAACCTTTGGCAACAAGTCTGACTTTATATCGTTCTTTGTTACCTGAAGAGTCCCTTTTGATCTTGAAAACCCATTTACAGCGAATGGCTTTGACTCCTTGTGGTAACTCAGCGAGATCCCAAACTTTGTTATCCGTCATAGATTTCATCTCTTCTTCCATGGCATCATACCATAGTAAGGATTTATCTCCCTGTATGGCTTCTGAAAACGTCCATGGGTCTTTATGGTGTCCAACATCAAAGTCAGACTCCTGAAGATAGACTACATAACCATCAGGAATCGCCGGTCTCCTTTGTCTTGAGGATCTTCTTAAGCCAACCTCTTCCTGCAGATTTTTATTATTCTGTGCAGCTGGCTCTATAATTATCTGTTCCTCTTGGGACAGATCTTTATGGGGAGGTTCAACTGATTCAGCATTTTCATGCTCTAAAATTAGTTGATCTCCATTATGGTCAAATTGACCTCCTGGAAGAACAATTAGATTATTATCTGTTGATGGATAACCAGTTGAATCCCTTATTTCCTCAAAATCCATCTTTTGAGAAACAACACTCCCACTAGCTTCAGAATCCTCAAGAAATTTAGCATTCCTGGCCTCAACTATCTTGGATGGGTGATTTGGATTGTAACGACCCAGCCCACTAGCAACAATAACTCGTCACTAGCAACAATAACTCGTTGGGCCCAAACCAACAGCCCAAAATGCTTAAGCCCAGTTATTATTACTAGTGTCTAAGTCTCTTATAAACCCAATGACAATCCCATTCCTATCCGATGTGGGATTATTGGGGTGTCACAAACTCCCCCCGTTAAGGCCCTGACGTCCTCGTCAGTCCAAACACACACACAGCCCAAGATCACCAGGCGATGTGAGACTCGTCTCGCTAGCCCGTCATCCAGACCCTGGCTCAGCCGAGACTCGCCACACATGTCCAGCTGGTGAACCGGCTCTGATACCAAATGTAACGACCCAGCCCACTAGCAATAATAACTCGTTGGGCCCAACCACCGGCCCAAAATGCTTAAGCCCAGTTATTATTACTAGTGTCTAAGTCTCTTATAAACCCAATGACAACCCCATTCCCATCCGATGTGGGATTATTGGGGTGTCACAGACTCCCCCCGTTAAGGCCCTGACGTCCTCGTCAGTCCAAACACACACACAGCCCAAGATCACCAGGCGATGTGAGACTCGTCTCGCTAGCCCGTCATCCAGACCCTGGCTCAGCCGAGACTCGCCACACATGTCCAGCTGGTGAACCGGCTCTGATACCAAATGTAACGACCCAGCCCACTAGCAATAATAACTCGTTGGGCCAAACAACCGGCCCAAAATGCTTAAGCCCAGTTAAGAGTTTAGCCCTATTATATCTTATATATAGGACTATCTAGGGTCTCACAATCTCCCCCCCTTTAAGCCCTGACGTCCTCGTCAGGCTCAGACTCACAAGTACCAGGCGATGAGTAGTGGGACGAGACGTGAGGTATGTGTGTAGCGGTCGATAGAGCTTCCGACCCAGGTTATTTCGATTTAGTTATTACCCTTATTATTTCTGTTGATTTATAGCTTAGTCGGTTTACATGGTTCAGTTTTGTGTTATTATCTGAATATCTGAGTTTTCAGTTGGTTTTGGAATGTAATAAAGGATTGTGTTTTCTTGAAATAAAAATAGTTTTCTACCCCTCGTGGTAGCGTTTTAAAAAGACAAAAGTTTCCGTGTAGGGAACAGTTTTTAAAGGGTTTTCTGTGATTTTGTATCTTAGTATTTAAAAACCTGTTTCTGTGGTTGGAAATATTTTAACTGATAGATGTGAATTTATGTTTAAATATTGAATGGAAAAATGTGAATCTGTGGTGAATGGTGTATGAATATATAACTGTGGTTATTTGTATGTTCATCTGGTTGTGGTTGTATCATGTTTGAACTCTTGTACTTGTGCGACGCCGTGCAAATACAGGGGAGACTCTGTCCGTGTGAACAGTGGATCTCCTGTATTTGTGGCGGATCTGGCATACCCTGGGGTCAGGTTTTCAAAAAAAAAAAATTCAGACGCTTTTCCGCTATGCTTTAAACTAAAAAGGGACCCTGGGGAGTGACAGACGCTGGGGTGGCGGCGACCGGCGGGGAGGGTAGCCGAGGGTGCGGGGACAGCAGCGGAAGCGGGCTCAGGCGGCGGCGGCCCGCGGGGAGGCCGCACGCAGGCCTAGGTCTGGGCTCGGCCTAGGAAGCAGCAGGCGGCCAGCTGAGGTGCGGCGGCGCTCGGCGACGGCGGCGGCCGACTGGGAGGCTTCGATGAAGTCGGGGCGACGCCGGCATGGTGCAGGGAGGCCGCTGCAGCCTCAGCCTGGGCTCTAACCTGAGAAGAAAAGAGAGAGATGGAGGGAGAGATGGAGAGAGAGGAAGAAAGGTGGCTGCGGCGGCGGTGGCCGGCCGGAGCTCGGTCGGCGGCGGTCAGGGGGCGTGCAGCTAGGGCAGGGGAGCAGGGTAAAGGTGGCTGGGGGCGCAGGGAGAACTAGGGTTAGGGTTTCCACGAAGCCCTAGGTTAAACAATAACTCGTTGGGCCCAAACCAACAGCCCAAAATGCTTAAGCCCAGTTATTATTACTAGTGTCTAAGTCTCTTATAAACCCAATGACAACCCCATTCCCATCCGATGTGGGATTATTGGGGTGTCACATGGATAATAGAACCTAAATCCTTTGGAGTTTACCGCATAGCCAATGAAATATCCACTGACTGTTCGAGGGTCCAATTTCTTTATGTGTGGATTATAAACCCTCACCTCAGCTGGACATCCCCATACATGCAGGTGATTTAAACTAGGTTCCACCCTTTCCATAACTCAAAAGGAGTTTTGGAAATAGCTTTCGATGGAATCCTATTTAAAACATACACCGCTGTCTTTAGTGCTTCACTCTAAAGAGAAAATGGAAGACAAGAGCTACTAATCATGCTCCTTACCATGTCCATAAGTGTTCTATTCCTCCTTTCGGCAATGCCATTTTGCTGAGGCGTGCCAGGCATCGTATACTGTGCAATGATGCCTTCACCTTCGAGGAATTGAGCGAATGGACCGGCCATTTGACCTTTATCCGTATGTCTTCCATAATACTCACCCCCTCTGTCGGACCTTACAATTTTGATTTTCCTATCCAATTGTTTCTCTACCTCAACCTTATAAGCTTTAAAAACATCAAGAGCCTCAGCTTTTTCAAATAAGAGATAGAGATACATATATCTTGAATGGTCATCAATAAATGAGATAAAATATCTCTGACCATTGAAACAAGAAGTAGGAAAAGGTCCACAGATATGTATGTATGATCTCAAAATTTCAGAACTCCTTCTGGCACCTTTAATGGTATTTGTGTTAGTATACTTTCCCTTTATGCATTCCACGCAAGTACCAAAATCGGTAAAGTCGAGATCTTGTAAGATCTTTTCTTTTGCTAATCTCTTTATTCTCTCTAAAGAGATATGAGCTAAATGCTTGTGCCATAAATAGGAGGAGTTTTCTTTAATAATGTTCCTTTTAACACCAATGTCATGATCAACATTAAAATTATTTTCAAAAGATTGACTCAAATTAAATTTGTACAAATCATCTACCAAACAACCATTGCCAACAATAACATTATCGGAGAACATAGTAAAAAATTCATTTTCAAATAAAAATTTGAAACCTTTATTTCTCAATTTAGAAACAGAAACTAAATTTCTAGAAAATTTAGAAACATAAAAAGTATCCTCAAGTTCAAGTACAAAACCAGTTTTAAGTTCTAAAATAAACTTTCCTACGGTTTTAACTTGAGATTTATTTCCTTCTCCACTAATTAAAATCTTTTCATTTGGCTTTAACATAGTTAGGTTGTGAAAACCTTGCATGATATTTGAAATATGTACAATAGTTCCAAAGTCAATCCACCATGTGTTTTTAGGAACATTAACTAAATAAGATTCATAACAAATATATATAGTTTCAATACTTTTCTTTTCGAGTCAATCTTTATTGGAGCTGACAAACTGCTCCTCAATAGCCTTTGGGTAATCCTTGCCTTTATCACATTCTCGAATCGATCCCTTTATACTTGTTGATACTCTAGACTTTATGAGCATTAAACTTAAGCGGTTAGATCGCTCTCACTTTTCCTGCGCGGATTCCTGCTGTGGAGTTATTGGCCCCACTATCTTAGGCGGTTGCTCAGCAAAGCCAAGTCTAAATCGAAGTAAAAGAAATAATTTCTTTCCAATAAGAATAATTGTCCTCAAGTATAGGAATACGAGAAACATCATTAAGAGATGCAGTAGAGGAAGAAGCTGCAAAAATAAAGAAAATATTGAACTTTATCGCCTACTATAAGATAATAATCTTTAGATTAGATAAATTCTACCTTTCTGTGGGCAGATGCGCTATACGCATAGAATTTATTTACTTTAATAATAAGTCTAGCAGAAAACTAATTTTTAAATAACAAGATTTCTGTACCTGTGGGCATAAGAAAACTCGCTATTTAAAATTTAATCTACTATCTTATTCTAGTCAAAATTAAGAAATTATTTTATTTGACTGTAATAAATAGTCAAACTTTAATTCAATATCACTAATAGCTTATATATTTTTCATTATCTATAGAATGTTGTGGCTACTCCTGAGCATAATGAAAAATACAAATAACCTTATTTGACATTGAATGACTATTTAAAATAAATTGGGAATCAATATAAATTTTTGGGAAACTTTAATTCAATACCATCTTATAAAAATACCATAAGTAATCATATACCATGACTAAAATGCTGTGGCTACTCCTAGACATAGTTGATCTCACAAGTCCGTATATGATATTAATGACCGAAAATTTCATATTATTCTAAAACGCAGCGAAAAAATAATAAAAGTCTTGAATAATTTTTTTAACAACCTTATGTGACTCAAAAATTATAAACTGTATGAAGTCTATATTCTCTAACTCTAAAATTTTCATGATCACCTTATATATGTTTAGAGTAATAATACAAAAATATACTGTAAAATATTAAACTAAACATATTACTTTATATCATGAATAAACAAACGAGTAGAACAGAAATTATATATAACAAATACCAAAAGTTATATATAATTTTAATATATAGACTTCTTCATAAATAAGTCACGTTAGAAAATTATTAACCAAAACTATAATATATATATATCTCTATAATCTTTTCATTAAAAATAAATAAATAAATAAATTTTATTGTGTCGATGTTTGATCACCACCCAGGCAGCTCCTAATGGGGCTTGGTTTGACTGCCACTTAGGCAGCCCCATTAGTACATTACGGGCTACCTAGTGCGGTCCTTTGTGGGCCGTGCCTTGTGCGCCCGGGTGGCGTGGTGGTGCGAGTTCGCCACGCCGCCCCATCGTCCTTCCTCTTTTTTTTTTTCTTTTTTTTTTTTTTTGCTTCTTGATCGCTCAATGCGATTGGGCCGGTGATGCCATTCTTCCGAACGCCGGTCTCGATTGAGATCGGCCGACGTTACTATTAACGCAAACCATTGACGATTTATTTATTTATTTTCTTTAATGAAAAGAAAACCAAACGAAATCTGAAAAGAAACGAAAATCCGGCAAAAAGTTTAGCTCTGATACCACATGTAGGAAACTTTATAAGAAACTAAGATCGTACCTTCTGCCATTATTTCGATTTCTGTACCCGATTTGTAGGTGGCGATTCTTACTCGTGGTTCGTCCTCGTTCGTGATCTGCAAGAACACGGGACGTTTCGAGTCTAATTTCCTTATCCCTGGAGATGGAGCTGTCACAGACAATAGGATTAGGGTTAGACCGGAACTCCCGTATGTTATATATTTATATATAACTTGATATAAAGATGTTAAATCACGTCCGTCCATCAAGGACGTGTCCAGATACATCCTAACCGTAAGATCTAAAATATCTTTATAAATCGACTTAAATTGATTGACTGTATCTTTATAGATCGCCTTGAATATATCACGTAGGCCACATCCAATATAAGGGGCCTATATGGATAAGTTTTGGAATTGTAAAAGAAACAGAATAATGAATTCAAAACGGAGGTTTTTTGGAGGAGAAAAAAGAGCATGGATTATTATTATTATTATTATTATTATTTCATAGAACTTATCCCACCTCTTTTCTTCTTACTCCCTGCATTCTCCACCACCTCCTCCTAGACTCCACCGTTGATACTTATGAGCTCTCTCACTCCGTTAATCGAGCACCCCTCCACCTCCCGGCGTCTCCACTGCCCTTCGACCTGCTACTCTTCTTCTTTTACCTTTGCTATCTTTCTTCGAGATTGTGACGTTTTTCCTCGTCGTCGATTGTTGCTGCCGCTCATAAACGCTTTTGCTCCGAATACAGGTGAATTTTTCATATTAATTGGATTGCCACAGCAGAGGGTGATGAAGAAGGCGGAAGGGATGGGGAGATAAGTGGGTTTAAGCAAGTAGGAGAAGATGATAGGGATAAATTTGAGTAAGGCGAAAGTGATGGGAAGGGATTTTTCTTTACATCAAATTATTTTTTTTTTTCAGAATTGAATCAAACACTAAAAATAGAGTAAAATATTATAGAATTTTAAGATTTTTGTACCAACATATTACAACAATGATATAAAATTTTATTTTAAATTCCTGTTTGGCCCTTAGCTCTTATGCATATTTAAGATTAGATGGTCAATCGTCACCAACACCCGTTCATTTTTCTACATTATTGTAACATACATTATGAATCAGTTTTCTACCTCAAACAACAATTTTTACTACTATATAAGGACTAAATTAAACATTATTGAAAATTTAGAAACTAAAATGTAGCATAATTTAAAGTTTAGGATTTCAAGCTATGAATTTTTAAATCTAAGGGCTGAAATAAAACTTGAATTAATAACAGTGAAATCTATCCGTAAAGATACAGTTGATTCGTATCGTAAAAGATTATTTGAAATACGACGTATTCCATGTTTGATTCAGAGAATAATGCTCTTTTGAAACGTTGAAAATATCAAAATAACGGGCCTGGTCGAAAACCCGTCAACCACTCTGTGGTTTTCAAACCCCACAAGAAATCCTACTCTCGTAAACTCATTTTACATCAAGAAAAGTTTATAAAAAATTAATTCTTAACCACTAAACAAGTCTACAAAAACACGGAGAAAACTGCGTTAAATCTTTTTTCTTCTTTTTTTTGACAAAAGTTTCCACCTCCCATTTTTGACCAAGCCGTTCCGTTCGACTTGGCCGTGCCACAGTCCAAGTCGCAGGGTCAATGTCGGGTCCGCATCAGTGGGACCACTCGGGCCCCACTCACTCGCACAATCCACCGTTCATTCGACGATCCGCTTGATCGCATCGAACGGCCTTTATCTCCTAGCGTCCTCTAGCCGCCAGAGTCAACAAAATGTTCTTCTATGCGGTGGAGACTGTAAAGTACTCCTCCGAACTATGACGTGGCGGTACGTAATTGGTTATTGTAGTTTTAGCATGTGTTTCGAAATTTTAGAAGGTATGTATTTATTTACATATCCATTAGAATTTTGCCACGTTTCAATTGTACCATATATGTACAACTTTCTTAAGTTGGATCTCGTATAGAACGTGCTCTAGCTGGCGCACTACAGTATCAGTCGCAGCAATAGTTGAGTGGACCAGGTTCATCGGGTAAGCACATTGACTGTGCGTTTTCAATTTAAATCATATTGTTAAATATATAACTGAAGATGTAAATTAAGTTTTTTTATTTATCAATTGCTGGCCGTCTTTGAAAGTTGAAGCTCCATTAGCTTAAAATCTATTCAAAAAAATTGAATTCAGCAAAAGCCCCATTCGATTTATCGAATGCTCTAATTTAATTGATAAATTATATAATACAAAATCAAAGGGGTAAAAATTGAAAATAGTTGTTTAAATTTTTTGAAGAGGTGAATATATATATATATATATATATATATATTTTGAGAGATAGGTAGTTAGTTTATTTTATTTAAAAATAAAATTAGTTAGAAATGTGAATCAACTAGAATTCGAACTTAAGTCTCGGATACCAACTACCAAACCCTTTGCCACTTACTCTAAGGACAATCAATAATATATGTAATATTTTTGTTTAAATATAACTTATTGTCGAAGGAATTTTTGTAAATTTCTGAAGAGTAATGTTAATATGTAAAAATATCACTTATAACACTAATTTTATTGATGAGTTGTATGAAAATAGTGTTTCTAATATATAAATAGGTAACAAAGGAGAAAATACTTATGCACAGAAGATTATAGCACTTGACAAGAAAAATTAAAATGCAAAAATATGTCAAATTTATTTGATCTATAGTTTATTTCGAAATGACTTTCGAATCTTTAAAGGTTTAAATCTTATTTATCTATTTTTAAAAAAATTTATTAGATTTGAAATATTTGATGACTATTTTATTTTAAAATTTGGATGCATTATTTATTTTAACAACTTTATAAAAGCATATTAATATGTTCTATATTATTATATTTTTAATTAAAAACAACTAGTGTGCCCGAATTTTATCTCTAAGTAGCCATCAAATAGCTCAAAAGAAATTAATGACCAGAAAAATTAAATATTAAAATTAAGAATTTCAAAGCTGGATAATTGAGTCAGAAAAGGTGTGAGCTCAGCAAATTTCATTCCATACATATTTTTTTCTTTTCTTTTTTTTTTCCGCCTACAATTATGACATCCGGAAGCGCACAGCTGCAGATGCACCGGGTGCAAGAATGAGTTTCCCAATTGTTGGTCCATTTCCGACCTCGTCGTCGGAGGGGGAGAAAGAGAGAAAGAGGACTATCTACTTCGTCTGCTCTCCTCCGTTTTCTCAGCCATTTTCGCTCTACGTTCTTACTCCTCGATCCCTCAGCACTACTACATATAAACGTGAGAGAATATCATAAAAATTAGAAGAGCCGAGAGCCGAGAGCCGAGAGAGAGAGAGGTTTTTCTTCTCCTAGCCGGTTCTTCTCTGCTCTCCTCTACCCCTCTCTCTCGCTTTCTCTGTTTCTTTACTCCCCAATCCTCTTTAGAGGGAGATAGCGCGCGCGATCCGTGTGTCTGTGTGTACCTTCGCTGGACCGAAAATGGCGAAATCCTTTCGCCAGTAGTTAAAAGCGGCACCTTAATTCGCTCGGCTCCAAATTAAAGATGGCACCTCTACTGCCGCCGACGCTGCTGCTAGTCCTCCGGCTCCTAGTCCTCCTCTTGTTCTCCAACGCGGGCGGCGCCGGCGCCATCCCTTTGGGATCCGTGCTCACCCCGTCCAATTCGTCGTCGTCGTCGTCGTCGTCCTGGTCGTCCCCGAACGGCACGTTCTCCGTCCGCTTCGTGCCCTCGCCGTCCCACCCCTCCCTCTTCCTGGCGTCCATCGTCTTCTCGGGCGGCCTCCCCGTCTGGTCCGCCGGCGGCGCCTCCGCCGCCGTCGACTCGTCCGCGTCCCTCAGCCTCCTCCCCGACGGCGACCTCCGCCTCCTCAACGGCTCCGGCGCCCTCGTCTGGAGCTCCAACACCTCCTCCCTCAGCGTCTCCTCCGCCGCCCTCCTCGACTCCGGCAACCTCGTCCTGCAGAACGCCTCCGACTCGCCTCTCTGGCAGTCCTTCGAGAACCCCACCGACACCCTCGTCCAGTCCCAGAACTTCACCTCCGCCGCCTCCCTCGTCTCCGGCCCCTACTCCTTCTCCCTCCTCCGCAGCTCCGGCAACCTCACCCTCCGCTGGAACGGCACCGTCGTCTACTTCAACGAGGGCTACAACGCCTCCTTCACCGCCAACCGCACCCTCTCGTCCCCGACCCTCTTCCTGCAGTCCAACGGCATCCTCTCCCTCGCCGACGCCGCCCTCGGCTCCTCCCCCGTCGTCGTCGCCTACAGCAGCAACTACGGCGAGAGCGGCATCACGCTCCGCTTCGTCCGCCTCGACCCGGACGGCAACCTCCGCGTCTACAGCGTCTCCGGCGGCAGCTCCGCCCCCACCGAGCAGTGGTCCGCCGTCGCCGACCAGTGCGAGGTCTTCGCCTACTGCGGCAACATGGGCGTCTGCTCCGCGGACCCCGCCGACCCCCGCCAGGGCTGCCGGCCCCGCACCCCGCTCGATGACTGCCGGGCCAACTGGACGATGCTGGAGCTGGAGAACACCCGCTTCCTGACCTACCCGCCCGACGTCGCCACCGAGCAGTTCTTCATCGGGATCACGGCGTGCCGCCAGAACTGCCTCTCCGGCCAGTCCTGCCTCGCGTCCACCGCCCTCGCCGACGGCTCCGGCTTCTGCTACATCGTCGTCGACTTCGTCAGCGGCTACCACTCCGCCGCCCTCCCCAGCACCTCCTACGTCAAGGTCTGCGCCCCCGAGGAGCCCAACCCCCCGCCGGGCGCTCTCGCCGGCGCCCAGCCGGGAACCTCCAAGCTCCGCGCCTGGATCGTGGTCGTCGCGGTCCTATGTACTCTGCTGGCGTTGGTGTTCTGCGAGTCCGCCCTGTGGTGGTTCTTCTGCCGGAACAGCCCCAAGTACGGGCCGGCGTCGGCTCAGTACGCCCTCCTCGAATACGCCTCCGGCGCCCCGGTCCAATTCTCGTACCGGGAGCTCGACCGGTCCACCAAGGGCTTCAAGGAGAGGCTCGGCGCCGGAGGGTTTGGTTCGGTGTACCGCGGCACCCTCGCGAACCGGACCGTCGTCGCCGTGAAGCAGCTCGAGGGGATCGAGCAGGGCGAGAAGCAGTTCCGGATGGAGGTGGCCACCATCAGCAGCACCCACCACCTGAATCTCGTCCGCCTCATCGGCTTCTGCTCGGAGGGGCGGCACCGCCTGCTCGTCTACGAGTTCATGAAGAACGGCTCGCTCGACCGCTTCATCTTCTCCGAGCAGCAGTCGTCCTCGTCGTCGTCCTCCTCCTCCTCGGAGAATCTGCCCTGGAAGACCCGATTCAGCATCGCCGTTGGAACGGCCCGCGGGATCACTTACTTGCACGAGGAGTGCCGCGACTGCATCATCCACTGTGATATCAAGCCCGAGAACATCCTTCTCGATGACAATTTCAGTGCCAAGGTGTCCGATTTCGGACTCGCGAAGCTCTTACACCCCAAGGATCACCGGCACCGGACTCTCACCAGTGTTAGGGGGACCAGGGGCTACTTAGCCCCCGAGTGGCTGGCGAATCTCCCAATCACGTCTAAATCTGATGTGTATAGCTACGGAATGGTGTTGCTCGAGATCGTAAGTGGGCGAAGGAACTTCGACATGTCGGAAGAGACTGGAAGGAAGAAATTCTCAGTGTTCGCGTACGAAGAATTTGAGAAAGGGAATTTGAGGAGTGTGCTTGATAAGAAGATCTATAATGAGGAGATTGATATGGGGCAAGTGGAGAGGGCAGTGATGACGAGCTTTTGGTGCATCCAAGAGCAGCCGTCGCTGCGGCCGTCGATGAGTAGAGTGGTGCAAATGCTGGAAGGGGTGATGGAGATTGAAGTGCCGCCCGCGCCAAAGGTCACGGACAGTTTGAGCCCGATTCCGTATTCGTCGAGCTCGGTTCAAGCTGCCGAAGGATCGTTGTCGATTTCCATGAAGAGGAGTGCTGAGAAACCTTCCTTGTCACTTATCTCTTCAGAACAATCCTCGGCATAAATACATTCCAGAGGATGTTAAAATATGTCCTCTGTAAGTGTTTACTAGAGCAAAATTTCTTTGTATACATGTTATAATTTATGTTAATAAATATGAGAATGAGCTTATATATTGGAGCATTTAGAAATAGTACATTCATCTAAATTGGATGATTTGAATGTATACTGGCAATGGATAATTTGAATGTGTTTTGCCAAGGCCTCATCCTGTTAAATCTATTAGTACCTTATTTTATCTTTTTTGTTTCTGTTTTCCCCTAAAAAGGAGTCCTTTGTTTTTCTACTTGCTCTTTGGTTGTTAGGCAGGATTGATTACCGCATGCTAATTAATTGTTGAAGTGTCAAAATTATGGAAACCCTAATTTTTGCGTGTCTAATGAATGATGCCATGGAAGATGCTTTGTTTCTTGAAATATGTTACAGTAAGCTTATCTTTGTCTATTTTATCGAAGAAAAAGACGGGTCATATCTGAGTATTTCTATTTACAAGAAATGTTAGCATTAAGATGGGTTTAGGTTAAAATGGGTGTGGATGTGTACATTTCTCTTTGAGCCTTGTAGAGGAATAGGATGATACAGAAAGGGGAATGATATTGATGAGAGTTGTGGCTAATTAAATGTGATATTAATATTGCCGCCTTGTTTGGCTTGATTCAATGCACCAAATAATGAGCTTTTCGATGATTGTTATTGTTGGTTATCTTGTAAATTCATCTTTTTCCATTTAAAGTTAATAGTTTGTTCTTCTATTATTATTGAAAACACCTTATATGTTGTAAACCATCTGCTATCCAGTGGCGCATTTTGTTGCATAGAATTCCACATAATGTTGCAAGTAATCTGCCATTCACTGATGCATTTAATTGCAGATTATTTTCTTTTAAATTAAAGAAAAAGGGTGAAGCATATGACCTAAGCTTTTGGAATGTTGATAGCAGCTTGTTCGTAAGTTCAAAATCAATCAGCTTTTTCTATCTTTGTTGAGCTTTCCTCTTCGCTTCTTGTGTTAGCCGAAATTTTCTTTTCAACATTTTATATATTCTTCTATACTTTTCTGCAGCTATTAGCTGGTAAACGCACACTTATATCTTCAGCATTAAAACCGTTTAGCTTACTTGTACGGATCCCACATGTCACCATCTGAGATACTATTTCAGAATGTGAATTTGTTATTAGCATTTGGTGTCTCAATAACTGAAGAATGTCGTCAGTTCCTGTCCAATTTAGTTGAACATCGCCTCAATCTATAGGGAAAATGCATGCACCTTATCAATAATGGTGTTGAAGCTCTTTATGGACGTAGCTTTCTGACCCGCTAGCAATAATAACTCGTTGGACCCAAACCATCGGCTCAAAATATTTAAGCCCGATTATTATTATTAATGTGCGAGGTCTCATGTATTCAAATCAGAATTATTTTTTCATCCGATGTGAGATTATTGGAGCGTTACAAATTCTCCATGTTTAGACCTTGACGTTCTCGTCAGATCCAACCCAAATCACAGATGCAGACTAGAATTATCAGGTGATGTGAGATTTTAGAGGTAGTTTCTATGGTTCAAGAGGTGGCTCTAACCAAATCCGCTAGTGTAACACTTTGCCTCGTATAGCACTTAGTTCTCACACTTCCAGTTGTAACGACCCGACTCGCAAGCAGCATCGCTGGGCCCAAATCACTAGACCAAAATGCTTAAACCCAGTTATTGTTACTAGCTTAGAGGCCTTATATTCTAATCAGATCCATCCGATGTAAGACTATTTGGGCGTTACAAATTTCTCCTTTTTAGATTACTAGCTTAGAGGCCTTATATATTCTAATCAGATCCATCCGATGTGGGACTATCGGGGCGTTACAAATTCCCCACTTTTAGACCACTAGCTTAGAGGCCTCATATATTCTAATCAGATCTATGTGATATGGGACTATTGGGGCGTTACAAACTCTCCCTTTTTAGATCTTGACGTTCTCGTTAGGTCCAAACCTAGATGTGTTATTTGCTACTAATAAAAACTTTTCGTTCTTATAATTAATATGAAGTATGAGAAATTTTGCAGAGCTTTAAGGGTTTGTGCATTTCTGAGTGTTGGTAAAATTTATTAATACCCAAAACGATTCGCAAAAATCGCATAGATTTTTACATATCTCTTTCGCAGTGGAATGTATTATGATTATTAGAATATGATCTTATCTTGTTTTACGAACTCTTCGATCCGCTAAGAATCTGCCGCACACTTTATTCTTTCTCGTTGCGAACCAGCTACCAGAGTCGAACGCAGCATACCGCACAAATCCCTAGGGTTTCTGATGGTGCCCTAGAGCGAACCAGGAGAGAGAATTTTGTGGAGAGATGATTCTAATTTTTTGTCGTGTATCGTATCTGGTCAATACCTCATGTATTTATAGGCCATATGGGAGACGTTAATCCTAGTCATATTCTAACTAAATTTCACATAGATAGAGATTTAAACAGATTAGGATTTATCTGTTAGATTTATTCCTTATCCCATGTAGACTAGGAATATCTCAGATAATTACCAATATTTATTTCTTATCCCATATAGAGTAGAAATATTTTAGATAAGTCCCAATGTGGACGAATCCTAACATCTCCCACTCTTACACACTTGGTACTTATTCATACTTTGTCATCCCAAATATTCTTATGTTGTTTTGCTCTTCATACCGAAAATAGTTGGTGCGATCAATAACGAAAAGAATAAAAAATAAAGTTTTATATTAAGCCACCATCCAACTAACATAACACCACAACTCAAATCTTGTCTGTACCCCAAATCACTGAACACACTAGATCATAACATCTCTGATCCTATAGAGCAAGCTAGATCTCTCTCATCAATGCATTTGTTCTTATAATTATATTGACAACAAATATCAACATAATCGTTCGAGTTATGAGTCACAAATTATAGGTGTATTATCAAATGATTTTTCCTTAGATGCCTCATACTAATCCATTTCAACTTGACTGCTTTCCCAGACATGTTTCGCTAGACCGAATCAATCATGGCCCTTGGATATCATGCTAAAGTAGCATCACTAAGTATCTACTTTATGACATGGTTCTAAGTCACAAAGAGCACGCAAAGTTCACACAACGACGAAACAGGAATCAATTTCGTCACTCTCTAAAACATAGTGATCGATCTTGCACATACGGTATGAACGTATGCTATGGTGGGGCTACCTCTAAAGACATGTCACGCTCAAAACACCATACAAATATCGGTTCTATTGTGATTCAAGACAACAAACCTCAAGACAGTCACCCACATGGTGTCTTCTTTACATTCGACTTCATACAGGCCAAGTAGAGTCGTGGACCATCTCTATTGTTGATTTCAAACAGTCTCATCTTAGCTCATTTAAGGCGACATTCAAGATTTAAATACTTGCCAGCTCTTATAGTACAAATTAGATCACCTGCATTACTAATCGCATTTGTGTGATCTTATTTGTCTCATGTTGCTCGTTCTCTTAGCGACAAGGCGATCACCCGTGTGAGAGGGCTGATCAAAGGCCTTGTGACATTCATTCTTATAAAGATATTGTGCACTAATTCAAAATTCAAAAATGATGTATATGATTAAAAAGCAATGTAAAAAAAAAAATATTTATTAGCAAAATATTAATATAAGACATATAAGAGTCAAATCCTACACAAACCCAATCCTCTAACATGTTTATGAAAAACATCTTTAACAAGGGGTTTGGTAAAAGAATCTACTATCATATCATCAGTAGATACAAATTTAATTACAATCTGTCCCTGTGCAACTATATCTCTAATGAAGTGATATCTGATCTCAATGTGTTTAGATTTTCCATGATACTTTGGATCCTTTGCATAAGCTCTCGCTGCTTTGTTGTCACAATAGATAATAACAACATCATCGGCATGTGCTGTTACATTCAAATTTATCATAAATCTTCTTAGCCAAACAGCCTCTTGTACTGCTGCTGTACATGCAATGTACTCCGTCTCCATAGTCGACAAGGAGATACATGGTTGTTTCTTGCTACACCATGAAATAACAGCTCCTCCAAGTATAAACGCATATCCCGAGATAGATTTGTGTTCATCTCTATCTGCTGATCTATCAGCGTCGATGTATCCCATCAATCTAAGCTCTCCTCCATGATAGTATAGAGCAAGGTTCGCAGTTTCTCACAGATATCTAAAAATCCTTTTAACTACCTGCCAATGTGCTGCACCGGGATTACTCTAATATAGACTAACCATGCCAACAGCGAAACATATGTCTGGCCGAGTACACATCATTGCATACATCAAGCTGGCGACTGCATTTGCATATGGGACTTTTTCTATTTGCTTTCTCTCTTCTTCTGTTTAGGGCATTGTTCGAGGCTAAAATAATGACCATTTTTCATTGGAGTGTTAATAGGTTTTGAATTATGCATTCGAAATCTCTCCAAAATTTTGATGTAAGTCTCTTGAGACAAACTTAAGAATTTTCGAGATCGATCCTTGTGGATCTTGACTCCCAATACATAATCCGCTTGTCCCATATCCTTCATCTCAAAAGAAGAGGACAACCACATCTGTGTGGTGATAATTAACTCCATATTATTTCCGGTCAACATGATATTGTCTACATATTGTGAAAGGATAAGAAAATCTTTTTCTTCCCTTTTAACATACACGCAATGGTCTTCTTCGATCATCACAAAGCCTATTGAAATAATTGCTCTATAAAAATGTTGATATCATTACCTAGACGATTTTTTCAAGCCGTAAATGGAATGTTTTAAGCGGCACACTTTGCGCTCTTGTCCTTCAGCTATAAAACCAAGAGGTTGATTCATATAAATCTCCTCGTCTAGTTCTCAATTCAAAAATTTAGTCTTTACATTCATTTGGAACAATTCCAAATCTAAATGTGCGACTATAGCCAGAATCAGATGAATTGAGACAAACCTCACCACTGGAAAGAATGTCTCTTCATAGTTTACTCCCTCCTTTTGGGTGTATCCTTTCACCACTAGTCGGACCTATATTTGTTAATTGATCCATCCGCCTTCCGTTTTATTTTAAAATCCATTTATTTTCAATAGCTTTACGTCCAGACGGAAGATCAACTAACTCCTACACATTGTTCTTAGCCATAGAACTCATCTCATCCTCTATAGCAGCTAGCCATTCATCACAAACTGGTGAACTCATAGCGTTGGCAAAGAAGCTGGCTCATCAACATTCGTAGAAGCACACATGAACGATTCCCCTTCAATCTCAAATCGACGACGGGGAACACCTCCATGTTTACTTCTTCGTAATGATGGACTTTGTGAGCCATGGTTAATCGGCACACTCCCACTGACCATATATAGGATCACTCCCACTGTTTTGGGCTATAACTTCATGTGGTCTCAGTGCCTCATTCTCGCCTAACAATGGGGCATTTTTATTAGGTTCTTGCAACTCGTATAGTGCAAGATCCTTTTTAATCTCACCAATGTCTGGAAATTTATGCTCAAGAAAATTCACATCGTGCGACTCTATCTGATCAGTCATTCCTCTATCAGTATGCTTGCCATACATCACATGGCCTTTCGAGCAATCAGAATATCTAATAAAACTTTATTTATTTGCTCTAGGGCTTAACTTTTCCATATTTATGAGAAATATTATGCAAATATCCTGCCGATCCCCATGGGCGTAAGCCTTCTAAATTTGGCTTTATATCATACCATAACTCATAGGGAGTTGAAGGAACTGACTTAGAGGGCACTCGCGCGGTTAAGTATATAGACAACAGTCAACAGTGCATCACCCCAAAAACTAATTGGGAGGTTGGCTTGCGCCATCATTGACCTAACCATTTCCAAAAGTGTCCTATTCCTCCTCTTTGCAACACCATTTTGTTGTGGGGTGCCGGGAACAGTTAACTGTCTGCGTATTCCCTTTTCCTCACATAACTGGTCTGATAAATACTCTCGTCCTCTATCAATATGTAGAACTTTTAGAGTTCTTTCTGTTTGGTTCTTAACCTCCACTAAAAAGCGTTTAAAATAATCTAAAGCTTCTGAACAGTGAGACAACATCAATGAAAGTGAGGAAATAGTATGCGCCATGACGTGCTCTCACATTCATAGGTCCGCATATGTCTGAATGAACTAGCTCTAATGGATGAGTTGCTCTTCGTGCCTTACCAAAAGATTTTCTGCAGGCCTTTCCTGCTAAACATGGTTCACAAGGAGATAGGCTAGCTGAGCTTAGCGAGTGACCCCAACAGGCCTTCTCTAGCTAGTCTAGCCATTCTTTCTTGTCCAATGTGACCTAATCACGCATGCCATTTGATATATAGAACCAGACACAATATCAGAAGAAACTAATAAAGCAGAATTATTATTGTTATTAATAAAATCCAAGTCCAAATCTAAGACAAAGAAATCATTCTATAAATAACCATTACCATAAAAATCCTTGCCCAAATAAATAGCTAACTGAGTATCCGTAAATTGAAAAGAAAAATCTAATCTAAGTAACGCTAAAACTAACAATAGATTGCATTGGATGTTCGGTGCATACAACACATCATGTAATATCAAATAACGACCATTGCGCAATCTAAGTTGGTATGTGTCTATACCAAGGACTTCTTCCTTAGTGCCATTCCCATCATGACATAATGGCTGCCAGCAGACACCTGACGATAATCCATATATCCTGCTTGATCTCTCATTATATGCTTTGTTGCTCCTGTGTCTACAATCCAATCAGAGAGAGCATGAGCAACAAAAACATGCGAACATACATAAATAAGAGAGTCAGGATTGGGATTTACCTTCTTCGGCTCAGTGCAATCATGAGCGAAGTGTCCCATGTTTCTACAGTTATAGCATTTCACTTTATTTAAGTTTTTCTTTCCGCGCTTGCCTTTGCGGCGCTTCTCAATTTCGCCCTCATTTTGCGCACGATTCTGTCATGCCCCGGGTTCTAACACTACCCCGTCTCGCGAACAGATCCGCTCCATACACACGAAGCCTTGTGTACACGAAGTGATAGAAAAACCTGTAACCTACACAATAACAACTACGAGAGAGTAACAGAGCTACTAAAAAAGAATAGAAGTAACTAGTCACCTGTACATACTTGTAATTCAAGGTGTATATAGTATCTAGTACAATATCAACATCTTTCAACTCCGAATGGATGAAACAAAATACAACTATATGCACATGACTAAACAAAAATGAACTATCTTCATTAAGGGATACTACTCTAGCATGACGACCGGGATATATAAGGATCTAGCTCGCGACTCCCTTACCTCGATCAAAAGCAGCAGCGGGAATTGATAGCTCTGCAAGAAAAGTGGCAACAATGGGTGTGAGAACTACTATCAAACAAAGCAGTCCTTAGTGGGTACCGTCACTGGCTCCAACGGCCTACCTACTAAGTTTACGAGACTCAAAATATAGCTAGTAGGTAAAAAAAAAAATGATCAGCTAGAAGAAACTCTATAGCTACTTGACACTATACTACCATTATCCATGTCATACTCTTCATATATGTATATATCACTAACTACAAAGTAGTCATCACTGACCCAATCCAAAGGGACTGCCAATCGGCCCGTCCAGCCTATGCCTAAGCTACACCGTACACCACCCCAGGGGTAGCTGGTGCAAGTAACATGTCCAAATGGGACTGTTGCGACATCAACGCAAGAAGCCAGACTCTGGAGCGACACTCGTGGGCGCGACCCAACCGAGTATGCAAGCATGTCTCTGTCGAGCTCAAGCAGGCTCACAGGCTATAATCAATGCAGATGGTTAACGAGTCAAGAAATCAAAGTTCATGTGCCCTCGGCACAATTTGATGCAACAAGTATAGATCTGGGTCCCCCATTAACCCCGACAACACCCGACAATACGAATAGTCTAAACTCTACTGTAAAAACAAGTTCGGCATCTCAGCATGAGCGTAATCTTAGCCTACACTAGTCTAAATATCCACGACGCACTAATAGCGGTGATACAAAAAAGGAATCAGCTCCTGAAGCTAATTCTGATAACTTTTCGAAAAGTGAGGTGTGTAGGTTTTGTGAGTTTTCTCCTAAGTTAAGTTTCAGTTCTGCATATAAAATTTATGTAAAATTATTAAATTATGCTTCAAATTCAGATTTCATACTATGGCATGCAAATCTACAAACTTGAGCTACTAACATAATATTCCATACAAAATGAAACATGTTGAAATCTCTACAACTTAGGAGGGATTTCGAAGATCTCGGTAAACATTAACCCACCTAGCACGCTAATCCAACTACCGTTCAAACCGAAACTTCGCAGGCACCTTTCTTTAGCTAAGGAAGTGAAGATGAAAGCCAAAATCGCTGTCAGAGTTAACAAATTTTAAAAGTGGAATAAAGTTTCTAACGAAAGTCCATTTTACATGTAAATTCAACTTCGGAATCAAATTTACCTAATTCTAGGCCAATGCACCTTACAATCTAGCTTGGGATATCTTTGAATCAGCTAGAATTTAGGCATGAATCAGCTAGAATCCCCTAAAAATCACTCACAAGAAAGTTGGAGTCACAACTCGCAAAGATGAAGCTTCAATATCGAAAATCAGCATTGCGACAAAAGTTACCTCAATTGAAGCTCAATTTCATGACAATTTAGCTAAATAACTTGCTCCCCTAGCTCCTCACAATGAGGTAGTCCAAGAGTAGGTTCCAATTTATTAGCTTGAAGCGTCGAAATCCATCAATTTCACCCTCAAGTTCAGTGATCATTGCTGAAATGTTAGTTTATAAACTTGTTTATTTGTTTAATTTTATTTGTTTGATGAAAAGTTGTGTATCTTATGAAAGGGTGTGTCCTTTTGTAAGGGTTGTATCTTTTGGCTTAAGGTCATATCCTTTAGTGAAAGGTTGTGTTGTTTCGTGAAGAGTTGCTTCGTTTCATGCTCTATAATAGAGAGCATGTAATTTGTTGAGTAGTTGTCAAGTATGGATCAAATTGTATTATTCAGTTGTTGTGTACTGAAGTTTAGTTATATTAATAAAGTTTGTTATTCTAGTGATAAAAACTTTCTAGTTCATTTATATATTTAACCAACATTTGGTATCAGAGCTAGAACGAAACTCTGTTAAAAAATGGCTACACAACTTCTCCAAACTCAAATCCCAAAATTAGTAAAAGATAATTATGAGAATTCGTGCATTCAAATGAAAGCACTTCTCGGTTCTCTAGATCTTTGAGAATTAGTTAAAACTGGATACCAAGAATACACAGAGCAAGAAGAAGCTGCATTAATTATAGCCCGACGAAACGATTTGAAGGATTTAAGAAAGAAGGACAAAAAGGCACTCTTCTATCTTTTACCCAGCAGTAGACGAGTCGACATTTGAGAAAATTGCCGAAGCAACTTCGAGCTAAGCAGCATGGGATATTCTTGCCACCGTCTTTACAGGAGATGACAGAGTAAAGCAGATTCGTCTACAAAAACTTCGAGCGGAATTCGAAGCAATCCGAATAAAGGAGTCCGAAAGTGTCGCAGACTATGTTTCTCGCATTTTGGTAATTGCCAACCAAATGAAGACAAATGGAGAAGAACTAAATGATGAACGAGTTGTAGAAAAGGTTCTTTGCTCCCTCACATCAAAGTTTGAACATATTGTTGTCGCCATAGAAGAGTCAAAAGATATCAGTACTCTTTCTATCGACAAATTGACAGCATCGCTCCAAGTGCATGAGCAAAGACTACAAAAGGTGTCTGAAGACGAGTCGACTGAGCAGGCTCTCAAGTCAAAATTGAAACTTGATAATAGAAAAGGCAAAAATCGTGGAGAAAATAATTATAATAGATATAAGAATCAAATGAAATATAACAATGACTGACAGAATAGCAACAACAGTGGACGCAATTCACGACATGTATATGGACCAAAAAGAGGCGGACAAAATAACAATTGCCTAGGGTCTTATGGTGGTGCAAGATCAAATATACAATGCTATAATTGTAAAAAATATGGTCACTTCAGCAAAGATTGCTGGTATAAGAAGATTGAAGGAGTGAATCACTACATCGACAGTACAATAGAAGATGAAGTTGCAGAAACATCACTGTTACTTGCATGTCAAGATGAAGTTAAAGATCCAGAATATGTATGGTTTCTGGTTCTGGTGCTTCAAATCATATGTGTGGAAGTAGAGAACTATTTGTTGAAATGGATGAAAATGTTGATGGCAATGTGAAGTTTGGTGATTCATCCAAAGTACCTGTTAAAAGAAATGGAAAAATTATGTTTATATCAAAAAATGGAGAAGAATTTATGACTAATGTGCAGCATGAACAAGCAAATTGGTTGAGTAAGATTCAGCAAGAAAGAAAAGAATTTAAAAGGGATATTGAAATTCGGAGAAAGGAAATAAAGAATTCTATTAATCAAAGGGCGGCGGAAATTGAGACTTCTTTAAGAGATAAAGAGGAAGAATTTGAGCAAAAGAAAGCTAAAGAACTTCAGTATATGACTTCTCAAAAGGATATGATTAAAATACAGCTAGAACATATAGCATCGCAGTTGGAGATGCTCGCTAGTGAGAGAAAGCAAATTGCTCTTGATCGCGAACAGAGGGAGAGTGAATTATCTGAAATCAAAAGCTCCATTGAATTGCTTAATACTCAAAGGGAAAAGCTGCAGGAGCAAAATGCACACAAGTAATACCAATCATAATGAAGAAGAGATTATTGAAGAAAGAAATATGGCTATTAAGGTCAAGGCTTCTGAAGCTTCACCATCAGCATCAACTCCTATTTTCTGGGTCAGGAGATGTGCTGAGGTGGTATTCCGACGGTCTTTAGACGAAAAAGCTTATTTTGTTGCTGATAAAGATGCCCAAAATAGAAATTTGGAAAATATTGGAAAAGTGAGGGAGGAAAAGAAGGAAATTCAATCATCTTTAGCTGAAAATGTTAGAAGTATACAAACAGTGGTAACTTCGTTGGGAAGAAAAAGACTGAAAAATACTATCCTTTGTAATGATGCAGACTCTGAGTTGGAGCCAAGCAGGAAGCTCCAGAAAATAGCGAGACAAAAAAAAAGAATAGATGGGAAAGAAAAAAAAAAACTGTGCTCCTGAGGGTCAGCAACCATGCTCGAGTGATGAAAACCCTGAAATTACAAATCGAACAGGGCCAGAGAATGTACCGAAAATGTCAGATGACGTGCTGTTGTTGGATTCGATTTTCAATGGATCAAAAAAAAAAAACAGTTAATAGACAACTAAGCCAATTGCTATGCCGGCAACTAAGCCATTCGATAGTGAAGGACCATCAGAGGAGATTACTATGCCGGCAACTAAGCCAATTGCTAGCAACAATCACTTTAAAAAACAAGATGGGTTGGACTTGTTGACCATTGCATGAAGTAGTTAACATCGTTAACTATTTTTTGTAAAGACATGTCTCTTGGGTTAAAAAAAAAAAAAAGGATACTTGAAATATGAAAAGACATGTCTTTTTGTTTAAACAAGATATTTCAAATTATAAGAATGTGTCTCTTGAATTGGGACACTTTAAAGGGATGTGTCATTTGGTTGTTTTTTGAAAGTTTTTCATGTCTATAAATAGTGAATGAATAGTTGATTTTTCTTAAAGCAACTTAACATTAAAAGAAAAGAGAAACATGGAGAATAAAGTGATAGTAAGAGTGTCCTACAAAAATCTACTTCAAGAATATTGTCAGAAAATGAAGATGTCGCTGCCACAATATCGCACTCATCAAGAAGGACCTATTCACATTCCAGAATTTTATTCGTTTGTCGCATTCAGAAATTCCACTTATATGGGAGATGTGAAAAAAAATCAATGAAGGATGCGGAACAAGATGTGGCTCACTTTGCTTTTATGTGTACCACAGGTATGGTTTCTCTTGATCAAAGAAATTTGGATTTAGAGAAACTTGCAAAAATTTTGGAAAAAGAAAATATGGTATTAAATTTAGAGAATAAATCCCTGGAGAATGCAATCAACGAGCAGGCCTCTAAAATTAAGAGTTTGATTTCAGACAAGGTAGTCTTATAGGAAAGACTCCAAGATTATGAAGACCCAATTGAAAAAGACGTCGATAGTTTTGCACAAACAAGCTTAAAGGGGAATGTTAGTTTATAAACTTGTTTATTTGTTTAATTTTATTTGTTTGATGAAATGTTGTGTATCTTATGAAAGGGTGTGTCCTTTTGTAAGGGTTGTGTCTTTTGGCTTAGGGTCATATCCTTTAGTGAAAGGTTGTGTTGTTTCGTGAAGAGTTGCGTCGTTTCATGCTCTATAATTGAGAGCATGTAATTTGTTGAGTAGTTGTGAAGTGTGGATCAAATTGTATTATTCAGTTGTTGTGTACTAAAGTTTAGTTATATTAATAAAGTTTGTTATTTTAGTGATAAAAACTTTGTAGTTCATTTATATATTTAACCACCAACATGGAATGCACTGCTATTAGCTGCTCCGGGACTGCACATTGGTGCTGCCAATTCCTTACTCCACAAGAAAATCTAGGGAAAAATGAGGTTAGGGGGCAATCCATGAGTGATCTTTGACTTCTATACCACAAGAAAAATCTGTAATTCACTACAAAAATTCAGCACAACTTGGAGATAGAGGTCAAGAATTCAGCTTTGACGCAAAAATTGTTTTCGATTTTCGGCCTCAATGGAAACTGAAAGTCTCACTCATCTTACCTCCAAATTGGTCCAAACAAGATTCTAACTCCTAGAGAAAGAAGTCAAGATCACTCCCAACCCTTCCACAGTTCACCTCCTAGAAGAAATTCAAATAGATTTTATAAAAATCCGAGGTTGGAGCGGTTCAGTCCAGAAAATCAGCATTGCGCCATCTATGATCAACTTTAAGATTAGAGCTACTAACCGGCAAATCCAGCTCAAGGAAGGGTTGAACAGCACCCCAACAACCCCAATTTAGGTTCCAAACCTTTAATTTTGAAATTAGAGCTCCAAACTCCACCCAGTTTGGCTCTTAACCTCAGTTGACATGCTACCAGCCTGTAGAGAAGTTGCTGGCAGTTTTGTTGCTGCAGCTTGCAACCAAATCTACTGGCAGTAATCCCAGCTCCAGCTCAACCATTCGCTATTGCAGCAATTGGGTGTAAAAGAGGGGACAATATGATAAACCAGAAGATGAATTACATCTATTCCCCTGCTATAGACTGCTGCCATATCCTAGCTGAATGCTGCTGCTGCTGCTGAATGCATCCATGTTGTTGGCAGCAGCAGTAGCAGCAGTAGCTCAATCACATGAGAAAGATCGAATACATCTCTCCTCAATGCCAAGACGTGGAAGGCATCATGAATGCCAGCTAATTGCGGGAGGAGTACAATCTTGTATGCCACAAGCCTGAGTCGCTCCAAAATCTCAAAGGGGTCAATGAATTGCGGGCTAAGCTTTCCACGAATTCCCAATCTGCATATCCCCCTGGACATGAGACTTTCAAGAGGACATAATCTCAAACCTGAAATGTCTTCTAGTATCAGAATAGCTCCTTTGTTGACTCTGGGTGGTCTCAAGAGGATGTCGCACAATTCTGAACTTTTTCTCTAGTTCCAACAGAATATCCGGTCCTAAAGTCTTCTTTTCATCCACTTCACTCCAATGTAAGGGTGATCAACACTTGTGTCCATACAACCTTCAAATGGAACCATCTGGATGCTCACTTGATAGTTGTTGTTGTATCCAAACTCAGCCAGTCTTAGATGTCGATGCCTTCCTTCTTCAAAATCTAGGACACACGCTCTTAACATGTTCTCAAGGATCTAAATAGTCCATTCTGACTATCCATTAGTAAGTGGGTGAAATGTTATACTGCAGTGGAGCTGTGTATCCCAAGCTGTTGTAAACTCCTCGGGGAGTGCAAGACAAATTGCGAGTCTCAATCTGATACAATCCAGGTAAGTACTCTATATAACCTCACTATCTCATCCAAATAGAGCTGTGCGAGCTGATCCTTGAACCAAGTAGCCTGCACTGGTAAGAAGTGAGCAGATGTGGCAGCTTGTCCATTATCGCTCAAACTTCACTTCTTCCTAATCCTGTCCAACAGAGTAGGCTGCAAGACCATGGACAAGTCTTGCAGTAGCTCCATTGGACACAATCTCTAATTCAAACCGCCTCAACTCCTTTGGCAATTCTCTATCCAGATAAACTTAATTCTTTTTCGAGTCAATTAGTAGAGAGGTGTGGAAAGCTTTGTAAAGCCTTCCATAAACCGATAGTAGTATCCAACCAATCCGAGAAAATCATCTTTAAGAATGATCACAATATTTGTGCTAAATGGCATACTCGTTTTGGCCACATTGGACATCATAGAATGACTAGCTTAGTTAGAGACGAGCTGTTGAGCTCACTCACTAAAGTCGATTTGCCAACTTGTGAATATGATCTAGCGGGAAAAGCCACCCGAAAACCATCTAATAAAGCTTTTAGGATAGGATTTCCTTTATAGTTAATCCATTCTGACATTTGTGGCCCAATGATTGTAATGGTGAGGCATGGTATTTCTTATTTCAGCACATTTGTAGATGGCCATATGCGCTTTGATCATATCTATCTGATCTATCATTAGTCTGAAATATTGAATTATTTTAGAATTACATTAATGATGTTGAGAACCAGTTAGGTTGAATATTAAAATCTTAAGAATTGACCAAGGCCGCAAGTATCTATCTAAATAATTCAAGAAACTGTGTGATGAAATGAGAATAATTAGATAGCTGACAATTTCTAGGACTCCGCAGCAAAAAAGCATACTAGAGAGAAGAAATCGTATCTTACTTGACATGGTTAGATCAATAATGACACAAGCAAACTTGCCTATCTCCTTTTGGGGAGACGATTGTTAACTATTATCTACATTCTTAATCATGTACCCTCTAAATCAGTACTTTCCATCCCGTATGAGTTGTGAACAGGTAGGAAACTAAATTTGGAGTATCTGCGTCCTTGGGGTTTGGCAGCTTATGTATACAACATTTCTCGCAAGTATGAAAAGTTATGCCCTAGAGGGAAGAAGTGTAACTTCGTAAGATACTCTAAACACTCTAAGGAATACGTATTCATCGGAAAGTAGCCAGATAGAAGTTTAACTGAGATTGAGTTGCGAGATGTTGAATTTCTTGAGAAGAATTCTTTTATAGAAATGAGGTTCAAAATAAAATTGAATTTCATGAGATAGATGACTCCAGTATTGGTGCTCCTATTCGTTCAATTGAGATAGAGGAGGTAACTCCAATACCTCCTGAGGATAGTGGGAGCAACTTACCTTTAGAACTGGAGCCTTAACTTCATAGGAGCACGCGTGTGGGTGTTCTCCGTTGTCATTTTGAGATTAAGGGGGAAGCTTTCACAGTTGCTGTATATGATGATAATGAGCCTAGGTCTTTCTAAGAGGCTCTCTAGTCACTTACTTATAAGGAATGGTTGGATGCAATGGTGGAAGAAATGGAATCGATAAAATCAAATCATATCTGGGACTTGGTTGACTTTTCGCCAAGGGACAAGACCATTGGGAATAAATAGGTTCTGAAGAGTAAGCGCAAGGTAAATAGTTCAATCAATAGGTATAAGGCTTGCCTGGTAGCAAAAAGTGGTTTCACCTAACAAGAAGGCGTTGATTACGTGGAAACCTTCTCTCCTGTTGTAAGGTTTGCTTCGATCCACTTGATCTTGGCTATTGTCGCATATTTGAATTTGAAACTTTATCAAGTAGAAATTAAAACTGCATTTCTCAATAGAGAGCTAGAAGGGGAGTTCTATATGGATCAGCCTCCTGATCTCGTTGTAGAGGGTGAGGAGCATCATGTTTGCAAGTTCTGATGATCAATCTATAGATTAAAGTAGTCATCGAGATAGTGGTATATTTAATTTTATCAAGCCATCACTAAAAATGGGTTTACGATAATTAAGGAAGATTATTGTGTGTATGTTAAATGGTCCAAAAAAATTCTCTAATCCATTTCTTATATGTTGATGACATTCTAATAGCGGGGAATTATAAGAAGATGATTGTCGCTATTCAAACATAGTTATCCTCCAATTTTTAGATAAAGGATATGGGTGAAACGAATTATGTGGTCAAAGTTAAGATCCTGTGAAATTGTTCAAAAAAACATTTAGATTTATCTCATGAGATTTAAGAAAGATTTAGAACAATTTCAGATGCACAATTGCAAACTCATTAACACTCCTGTTACTAAAGGTGAGAGCTTGAACCTTAAACATTGCTCTAAAACTTTTAAAGAGAAAAATAAGAAAAATTGGATTTTGTAAACTAGTGTAGTTTGGAGTCTAATTGTAAGGAGGTGAATTCTCGAAATCCGAGGATTAGACTTCGCTTAGAATCGACTAATTGTCGAGTGTGTAGGCTTCGAAAAGTCCGAAGGTGATTATAATGCATGAAGTGCATTAAGGAAAGGTCCGCGAGAGCAGAAGTGCAAAATATGCACTGGAGCAGAATTGCTCTCGGGGACCGGTCCCTGGTAGGGTGGGACCGGTCCCATTAGGCTGGGATTGCGGGGATCCATGATGCGACCGGTCCCTGGCAGGGGAAGACCGGTTCCCGAACGTTAGCCCGGCGAGAATAGCTGAAATTTGGCTAAGTCCCGAAAATCCAACTCTCAGGAACCGGTCTCTTGGACAAGGACCGGTCTCCCGGGGACCGGTCTCTCAGGCAGGGATCGGTTCCCGAACGCAAAATCCCTTCTGCCCGAGATGGAAGGCTCTCGGGGACCGGTCTCCCCGAGCTGGGACCGGTCCCTTACTGCGAAATCAGCCCAGTGAAGGCTGTTGAATAGATGGAAAGTTGAGGGGCCTATTTGTAAAATGGCCTATATGAGAGGTGGGGGACCCCTCTCTTTCTCTCATTTGCTCTCTAACCCTCTTACACTCTTTCCCTCTCTCTCTCTCTCTCTAGAAAGAAAAGAAGAAGAAGAAGAAGGAGAGGAATAAGAGGAAGGTAAGAAGAAGAAGTGGAAGGAGAAGACCAAAAAGGAGAAGAAGATCATCTTCTTCCCTCTCTCCTTCAAGCTAGAGCAAGCTTTGAGCTTGGTTTAGAGGTAAACCTCAAACCCATCCATGGTGGATTTCTTGAGATTGGGTTTTATTGCTTAGAAATGGTTTGAATGAAACCTATGGAAGCTAGGGGTATGGTTTGAGCTCGCATTTGAGGCTCGCACCACAGATTTCTCCCTCGTTGCCATTGTAGGGCACGGATTTGGAATTTTTGGAAATCAAGGGTTTTGATCTATTTTAATAGGTCGTAAACCAAATTGCTAGGTCACGGAACGCGTCGGCGAAGACGGTTCGTCGATACGACGAGCGGGTGCGAAGATATCTCCGAATCAAGCGCTTAAGGGTTCGGATCGACCCGTGACGTCGAAGCGTCGACCAAGGACTGTGAAATTGAGTTTTCTACCATTGCGGCATCACCAAGAGGTGGGTGGTGACCATCCCGAAGCAATCGGGCTCCTTTTTATGTTTTAGTATTTTGAGACCTTGCATCTATGTTCACATGCATTATAGGATAATTGTGCATTGCCTTTCCTTATGCTTTCCTAGCTGATATCATATTATGCATTAGTTGCTGGATATAGGAGATTGGTGAGGATTGGGTTGAGACTTGTAATCCTATAGTGTAGCGGTGAAAGAATGATGCAATAGTCGAAATAAAAGAACGAGTGGCATCTCGTCGTTAATTAAACAAAGAACGAGTGGCATATGTGAGTCGTAGCGTATATGAAACCCATTGACTATGGTGATAGTAACCCTAGAGGACAGGGCACCCTTGAGGTGGGAGAATTGGATCATACTCATTGTCTGTTCCCGACTTGTCACGCCCCGGGACCGGCTGAGGCCCTCCCGGTAGCGTGCCCAGACCCGCCATATGTCTACACATACAAGGCGTCTAGAATAAAAGCGGAAGTAAAAGCAAGTAATAGAACAAATAGAAAAAGTGAAATAACTAGCAACTAATGATACCAGAGCAAGTAAAGTTCTATCATCTACACCAAAGTAAAGAAATAAAGCTAGTCAAACAAAGAAACCATAAGTAGTACAATAACCGTCTCTAGTACAAAAATGGTGGCCTCTATACATATACGGGTACAACTCTCAACCTCTCACAAAAAGAAAGTACGAGAGGTAGACCACCTATCGAACGATCCCTCGGTAAGCACGCTAGCCCGAGGCGATACCCTTTCCGCGATCCCTGGCCTCTCCCTGCGTGGAAGACTCTGAAAAACATCGAGAAAAAGAGGGCGTGAGAACTATAATTTATAGTTCCCAGTGGGCAATTACTGACCTCAGCTCTATGCACCACTAGGCCCCAAAAGAAAAGGGTAAGTACAAT
>NC_033621.1:19407039-19409374 GCF_001540865.1 Ananas comosus
GATCCTTGAATGAGCCACGAGACTAATGAATAAGTAAATAGTCTTACTTCTTGGACATATGAAGAGCTAGTTGATTATCTATTTCATTATGCATGCATTTTTTCATATACATGATTCGGGCACAATAGCGTAGTTTTACTATCTGTTTCCATAGCTTTCCATATCTATCTATCTGTTTATCTACTTGTGCCCACTTGGACCTAGTGGGGAGACCGGCGGAGTCGGTGGCCGAACCCACTGGGAACTATGGAAGATAGTTCTCACCCCACTCTTTTCAGGTCCGAGCTCGGGTGTCCCCGGCGAGCACGAGGATCGTGGTAAGGGCTTAGCGCCCTAGTTGCATTAGCTATCCACCCATTTTGCATTAGCTCTACCCTGTATTTATGCTTGAGAGTAGATGTTGTATAGGGTGAGGTTGAAAGGACTTGTACACATATTTTGGAAAAATGTAAAAGATGGAATTAAATGTATTGAGGTGAATGAATGTAATAGATAGAACTTTCTCTCTTTATTTATTTGTATGTCCCATACTTGTATCTTGCTCTTATTCGTTAGCATTGGTAGTGCTCCTCGCGATCGTGTATCTATGAATTGACTCCTGGGTAAATTCTTATACATGATCAGTTGGGTAGCCTTGGTCGGACAGGGGAGGTTCTGTCCGTTCGGCGTCTGTTCGACGCGCCCGGACCGGACCAAATTGGTAGCGGTCTCAGGGCGTGACAGATAAGGTGGTATCAGAGCGTAAGAGCAAGTAAAGAGAGAGTCTAGGATGACCTAGGAGACCCTAGATTGGTAAACTCTAAGATTATAGGGGCGTGAGTGAACGTGAACCCATGGCGGTGGCGGAAGTTGATCGATTAGGTTGAAGTTGATGTTATGTCTCTAGCTGTGAATAGAGACGGATCCAAGTGAGGCTAGTTTCTTGGCTCGTAGTGGTTGTGTCGGCGGCTGACGACGCGACGCTAAGTGCCCAGAACTAGAACACTTGTGTGCTTCCGCCCGATTTTATTGTCGAGTTGTTTAATTTCGTGAACGCTAAGAAGTTATCGGGTTAAGATAACTAACCGAGTTGTTGCTTTTCAGGAGCAAATGTCCCCAAGACGATACATACGCAGGTCTGCTCCGGTACCGCCTTCTGCGGAGCCCGAGTAGCCAAGATCGGAGGAAGTGCAGGAGCTGCGGGAGTAGGTCGCTGCGATGTTGGGTGCGATGCAGCGCCAGGAGGCTCGGTTCGAGCAGCTCCAGGGATTCGTGGAGCGGCAAGCGGAGGCGGCGGCTGCGACCGCGACAGCGATAGGAGACCGCGATCCGCCCGCACCTTCGGCGCGCGCGCTGGTAGAGGCTGAGGGTAAGGGTATATCGGCGGTTCCGGTGGCTGCCTATCCCCCACCGGCCAGTGCGCCTCCGACAGCTTCGGGTTCGGCGACATCTGACACGACCGCCAAGGAAGTGGAGCGGGAGCGTGCGCTGACGGCCCTAATGAAATTTATGAAGTTTAAGCCACCAACTTTTGAAGGGGGAAAGGTGGAGCCGTCGGTGGTGGAGTACGGGATTGACTCTATGGAGACCCTCTTCGAGGACCTATATACCTTGGAGAAGGTGTAATACACTGGATCTTAGCAAATCGCAAGATTCGAGTGTTTGATCTGTGTGTGGAGCCTTTCCACAATTTTTGGAGGGTCGTTGATAGTGTTCCGACCCCTGGCACGCACCCCGAGGATGTTGGTTTGAGACTTGGCACCAAAATCCCAAAACTGAAATTTTTGGTCAGCTCTCGGGTTGCCTCAGCAGGTTGCTGTACCGGTACAGGGTTGATGGTTGTATCGGTACAGGGCTGATGGTTGTACCGGTACAAGGTCGGGCTTGTACCGGTACAAGGGCCAGTTCTCAGCCAACCCGAGGCTCGGGTTTGGCATTTTCACAGAGCTTGTACCGGTACAAGGGCCCGTGTACCGGTACAAGGTGGCTGAATGTGAGCAGTTTGGTCTGCAGGGGTGTTTTTGCTATTGTAGCATTTCTATAAGTGCACCCCACGCCCCTTAGGGCCTCCCCTGTGCAGAGACCAGCAGGAGTTGAGGTAGGAGGAGCTCTCTCTCCCTTCTTTTGCATTTTTACTCCTTTTGCTTGATTTTTATTAGGTTTTCTCTCCTCTATTTGCATCTTGGTGGCTTCTCCACCATTGTTGATGGCTTAGAGCTTGGAGAGGAGCTAGTGGCTGCGGAGATCTTCAACATCACTTGGATTGGAGCTAAATTTGGAGCTTCTTGAGAGGTTAGAGACTTGATTTCTCCCTTTGATCCTTGATTTGAGGTTTTTGTGAGATCAAACCCTAGAA
>NC_033621.1:19409399-19414853 GCF_001540865.1 Ananas comosus
ATCGCGGATCAGCGAGTTCGAACCGTTTACTGTAGAATCGGCTTCGGCTGCTGATTGAGCCGATTTACTGAAACTGTGTAGGGACTCATGTGCGGCCAGAAGTGTGCCGAATGGAAGAAGTACACAGCTAACGGGTCGGCTGAAGAGCCGAGAATGAAGAAGTACACAATGACTGTAAGCTGAAAGAGCCGAATAGCAATGAAGGACACATGATGATTTGGCCGGCTGAAAGACGCCAAATGCTTTATCATAATAATTAAAAAAGAGTGTGACGCGAAAGGGCATACAGACTCAGAAATTAGTTTTAACAGAGTTGAGTTGCCCCGTGCGGCGAGCAGACTGCTGCCTAAAATGTAGCCTCTACACGCGAGTGCAATGCGTGGCAGATAGACATCCAGAGACCTTCTATTTTAGCGAACTACTCTTAGGCAAAGCCCAGTAACATGCGGAAAAGAAAAGATTAATTACACTACTCCTAGAAAACCGATTAAAAATGTTAGAGCGAAATAAGGGTGGTCTCTCGTTCAGGGTGTGGCTAGAAAGACCTTTATATACAGGCTTGAAATTACTATTTAGCTGCCATTGCTCTGTCGTAAGCCCACATTATTGGTCGGTTGAAAGTAGTGGGCGGAGCTGCGTTAGCCTAACCATTGCTCGTAGGAAGTCTCGCCCCTCGTCATGCGAAGTACGCTCCAATCGTACGAAGTTATAGCCCACTTACTCAACCTTACCTGCCTAAACCTTCAGGCGCTTTATTGTCTGTCCTGGTGTCCAGTATCTTATTGCGCTATACGCGGCTTAGTGTCGGCGCATGTTGATTTCAATTTTGGCATCAACAACCCATTAAACATGCATCTAGGTATTTGAAACTTTACAGAAGTACCAAGTTCATTTGTACTATGTAAGTTTTCGGCCCATTGGCATTAAAAATGCATGTGGTTAGGCATGATAGTGGCCGCCTAGGTGAGTGGCATTAGCGACTTGTTGAATAGTAATGATCTAACAGGTAATGAATGCGTCAAAGGAGTAAATCTAACGCCAATAAAGCTTACAAGCTCAATTAGTCCGACTTCCCATTATATATACTATAGTATATTAGCTGTGAGATATGCCTTCTCGGAAGCCCCACGCGTAAATGTCTATCTGAGCGGAGGAGGCATGAGCCTACCAACCTATTAGCAAGCTTCAAACAAGGTTTCAAAATCTCCGAAGATCACTGGAGATCTCCATCTTCCCCAGCCTCAAGTATCAAGCTCCAATGGTGGAAAAAGCTACCAACAAGCCAAAAGAAGCAAAAAGGGCTTTTAATTCACCAAAATCCCCAGCCTAAAAAGCGGTTAAAGAATCGATAGAGATGGTGAGGAGGGCGCGCTACCTACCTTCTCCTCCTCTCCCTGTGATTGAGCTCAGGAGCGCCGCCGTAAGGGGCGTGGGTCCTAAATGATTAGCGCACAAACTGCGAAAAACCTCTGCCCCCCGAGTTTGGCATCTACTCAAGGACAATGACTGCCTCTGCCGTACTAGTTACCACAGGGCCGCGTACCCATCCACGATAAACGCCCACCCGAGCCCGGGTTCTGGCTGCAGACAATGCCTACAGTGAATGCGCTGTACCGGTACAAACCATCACCCCGCACGGTCACCAGCTTGAAGGCGCTACCCGCAGACGCTAACCAAAATCCAATTTTTTTGGATTTTTCGCCCTACCAGCTTAAAACCACAATTCATCGAGATGCGACAGCCAGTCGCGTCGGAACACGTGCTCTACGACCTTCCCCAAGAATAGTCTTAAAAAGCTGACACATCGATCAAATCACTTGAACGCTCGCCCAATTGCAAGGTCCAGTGCTGTTACATTATATATATACTATATAATGAGAGAGAGCAGAGAGACGAAAATGTGAGGACAGAGAGAGAGAGATGCACATGGCTGCGAATACTATCAATAGCCCCCACCAAGGTAATTGGTCTTATTAATTTTAATGCTTGGATTGAGAATGTACCGGTTTAGGATGTGTGGCACCCCCTTAGCGTTGAGTGTGACGGTGTTGGTTGAATAGTTAAGTTAATGGGAAAAAATAATAAAAGGTTAAACTATATTGCGAACCGTCGATAGCCAGCCAAACTTGCTATCGAATATTTCCAGCGTCGACCTAGATAATATATATATATATATATATATATATATATATATATATATATATATATATATATATATAGAGCGGGACTGCTGTGCTCTCAGGAGCACGGAGGCCTCCGTGCTCCTGAGCCCTTTTCGATGATGAAATTTTCGAATCGACGATCGGCTCCATTAGACTTGATCTAGCGTATTTGAAGTTTCTAGAAAATAATTTTTGCGATTTTTTGATATCATTTACGTCGCAATCGAAAGGATTCAAAATCAATAATTTTTAACGGTTGAAAATAAAAATCCTATAAAAAGTGGTGATATAGCACTAAAATTTTCGATCAGAAATATTGATCTTGTTGTAGATAGTATAAAGAATTTTGTATCAAAATTTTTTCTGATTTGAATACTTCTACACCGTTAAACTTGAAAACGGGAGATATCAACCATTAAAAATTATTGATTTTGAAACCTTTCGATCACTAGGTAAATAATATCAAAAAATCGCAAAAATTATTTTCTAGAAACTTCAAATACCCTAGATCAAGTCTAACGGAGCCGATCGTCAATTCGAAAATTCCATCATCGAAATGGCTCAGGAGAACGGAGGCCTCCGTGCTTCTGAGAGCACAGCAGCCCTGCTCTCTCTATATATATATATATATATATATATATATATATATATATATATATATATATATATATATTGTCAGGCCCCGGGACCCAGCGGAAGCCCGCCCGGCGCGTGTCCAGACCCGCTGTACGTCTAAAACATACAAGGCGTCTAAATAAAGTGGTAAATAAAACAATACAAGAAGGCATCTAGGAGTATCAGAGCAAAGTAACTACGAAATGCTACAACAAGAAGAAGACCATAAAACTGATAATCCGCTAGGTAAAACATAAGGTAATATAAAAGGAGTCCCAAAGCAAGTACAAATCTGAATATAAGGTGGTCTCTCTATACATGGTGCCAAAACTCTCCCTCTTTCAAATACAAACAAAGAAGGAGTAACCACCTATCGCAAAACGGGCTCTCTCCCGAGCTTGCTACGCGACACCCTTGCCGCGATCCCGTGCCTCCGCCGGTGCCGAAGGCTCTGAAAAGAAACTTAGAAACAGGGGCGTGAAAACTATTAAACAATAGTTCCTAGTGGGCAATTACTGACTTCAGTGAAATGCGCCACTAGGCCCAAAACTACAAAAGTGGGTCGGTGTACAAGTATAAGCCAAAGCGATAAGAACAACAAGGAAATAAATATGAATACTATTCAACCATGATATCTCTACTTAGCATGATTTGCATAAGTAAGAAGGCAATTACTACAAGTATGTGCACAAGAGTATCCAACATGCGAATGCATAAATATGCAACTAATCCAATGTCCACAATGTAAATAGTAAAAATGTCATTGTTTACTATTCTAGTCAATGTCCACTTGTCACTTTAATTGTTTACTGTTCAACTTTGATAAGACCCACCCGAAGGCTGTCTGGCATAAGACCCACCCGAAGGCTGTCTGGCATAAGACCCACCCAAAGGTTGTCTGGCTTTACCGTACCTAATGGCCCCGTGGTAGTCAACATCCTCCCTAGGATTGAGCCTTTCTGTAATGCACTGGATCTTGCAAATCGCAAGATTCGAGTGTTTGACCCGTCTGTGGAGCCTTTCCACAGTTTTCGAAGGGTCGTTGATAGTGTTCCGACCCCTAGCACGCATCCCGAGGATGTTGGAGTGAGACTTGGCACCAAAATTCCAAAATTGGAATTTTTGTTCAGCTCTCGGGTAGCCTGCAGCAGAGCTTATACCGGAACAAGACTGGGCTTGTACCGGTACAAGGTTGATGGTTGTACCGGTACAGCCATCGGGCTTGTACCGGTACAGAGCCGCAGACCCCACGACCCGAGCCTCGGGTTTGCAATTTCGTCGGCCTTGTACCGGTACAAGAGCCCGTGTACCGGTACAAGGAGACAGTTTTCGTGCAGATTGGTCTGCAGGGGTGTTTTTGCTATTGTAGCACTTCTATAAGTGCACCCCACGCCTCTTAGGGCTCCCCTGTGCAGAGACCAGCAAGAGTTGAGGTAGGAGGAGCTCTCTCTCCCTTCTTTTGCATTTTTACTCCTTTTGCTTGGTTTTTATTGGGTTTTCTCTCCTCTATTTGCATCTTGGTGGCTTCTCCACCATTGTTGATGACTTAGAGCTTGGAGAGGAGCTAGTGGCTGCGGAGATCTTCAACATCACTTGGATTGGAGCTAAGTTTGGAGCTTCTTGAGAGGTTAGAGACTTGATTTCTCCCTTTGATCCTTGATTTGAGGTTTTTGTGAGATCAAACCCTAGAAATGGAAATTTAGGGTTTACTTGGGCATTTTCGTTTTAGGGCTTTTGAGGCTTGATTCTTTGGATTAGAACCTTCCTCTAGATTGGATTGGAAGGATTCTAGCCTCCTTTTTGAGCTTGTGAAGAGATTTTCCATGAGAGGTGAGTTTTTGCCCTTAGTAAGAGATGGTTAATATTTGAGCTATTGGTTGTTCGTTTCATTCGAGTAACCCTTGTTCCTACATCCTTAGGGTGCTAGGAGGCTTGTGGACACCTTCGTTCGGCGAAACGAAGAGTTCGAAAAATCAGTGGGTTTGGCTTCTTGAATCGGGGCAAAATGGCCCCTATGAGTAAAATACTTGTCTTTTTATGGAAGTAAATGCATTTCTATGCTAAATAAAATTTATATGAATTTTAGAACACTTAAAACGCATGCCCTATGTATCATGAAAATTTCGCTATATAATAGAGCTATATGAGTAGAATGCATGCATATGGAAAAGTGCTTATCTTTGCAAGTTGAGAACATGTCACCTATGAGGATAATGATTGGAAATGTGTACTTGAGAATATATCTATCATGCTTGACATAGAGAATAAAAGTGTCATCAAGGGGCACTTGAAACTAGTAAACTATGAAACTGCAACATAGAGATATAGCTTTAGGCCGTTGTACATCTGCTATATTCCATGTTAGAGACATGATGACATAGAGATAGGCCTATGAGAGATGTGACATATTCCATGCTATTAGACATGAGGACTTGGTACTTGTGACAGGACACATGACTACTTGCCATTGTGCTCATTCGCACATGCTTGTGAGGGTCGCTCTTTGACGCACTGGCCCTTTGCAAATTGCGAGGTTCGAGTGTTTGGGTGTATTTCGAGCTTTTCCACACTTGGTGGAGGGTTGTAGAATGTTTTCCGACCTAAAAAGTTCGAAAACCTGAGTTTTGGTTTGGTCCTGAGAGTTTCCACTCTCGGGGACCGGTCCCTGGAAGGAGAG
>NC_033621.1:19414953-19424117 GCF_001540865.1 Ananas comosus
GTCGAAACGAGCTATTGGACCGCTAGGAACGGAGTCCGATACGAGCCAGAAGCCAACTTCCCACCGTGATTTCTCCGGAAATTCGAGTTACTATTCACTTTAAGTGAAACTTGGAAATCGCGTAGAATTTCCGTTTTAACTCGTTTTCACCCGAAACTTGACGAGTGCTATTGTAATTAAATTACACACAAAAACATCGTCAACTGAGAGTTTAGCTACACTGCAAAAGTCTCAGTGCTTACATAAGCCTTAAGATTGTTAGAACAGATAGTGATAAAGGAATGAAATAGAAGGATGAAAAAGGCTTCAAGGCGTGTAGCAATGCCACTTTCTTTAAGGATTAATCCGTCCCCACTGTTCTAACAATTTGGTGTGCACCGGGTCAACGAACAGCCTCCCAGGATACAATGAAGCATAAACCTCAACTGCGTTTGCACACACGAAGTCGAGCCTTTGAGCACTCANCACTCGATTAAGTTGTCAAAAGAAATAGAATAAGAAAACAAGAATAGAATTATTGTGAATGGAGACTTAAACTCTTCAACTGTTTTTCTATGTTCTTTCTGCAACCAACGTTGTGGACTTATATAGACCACGAACGGGTGCTTCATGAAGTGACTATTCATGAACGGGTGTTTCATGAAGTGGCCCTTCAATTGTGACTTTTCATTTGATCATAACTATCAATTAGTTTTATGAATCAAGTTCAATGAATGTAAGAATTAATTCCAACAGACACATGTACGAAGAGACACACTATAAAGAAGTGTCTTTTCATCTCATATCCTTTCACTAAAAGTCACATGCTTTCACTCTAAGAGTCACACTCTTTGATTAGAGTTGCATCCACTCACTAAGGATTGCATCCATTCATTAAGAGTTGCATCCATTCACTAAGGGTTGCATCCTTTCACGAAGAATCACATCCATTCACTAAAAATAAATAAACAAAATATATTATTTTAAAAATTTTCTTACAGGTGATAGTAGGTGGAATAGTGTTTGATCCAAAGGCTATTAGTAATCAAGGAGTAGATGCAAGGGCTAGAAACCTAAAAACACCAATGGGTTGGTGCTTCTAAAAATATTAGGTCAATTTGGAATTGAGCCAGAATTACTTTTTAAAGCACCAACTGCATTTGTGCGTTCTAGGTTTCTAACTTTTGGTCTCTATTTGATTACTAATGGCCTTTGGGGATCAAACACTATTCCACCTACCATCACCTACCACCATATATATACGAATTGAGCAGAATACTTTTAGAAGCACCAACCCATTAGGTCTTTTAGGTTTCTAGCCCTTGGATCTACTCCTTGATTATTAATAGCCTTTGGATCAAATACTATTCCACCTACCATCACCTACCACCATCATCTCAACCTCACATCTCTCCATCCAATGCTAAAAACTCAAAGCACCACCTTCATGGTGCTTTTGAGAGTTTCTAGGTCAACTAATATATATCATAATATATATATATATATATATATATTTATATATATATATATATAATAGTATATATATATATAATATATATATATATATATATATATATATATAATTGAGCTAGAATACTTTTAGAAGCACCACCTCCTTGGTGCTTATAAGTTTTTAGCCCTTGAATCTACTTCTTGATTATTAATAGCTTTTGGATCAAACACTATTCCACCTACCACCACCTACCACCACCTACTACCAGCATCCCAACCCTACATTCTTCATCCATAGGCTAAAAACTCAAAAGCACCACCTCTTTGGTGCTTTTGGAAGGGGTAAATTGCACTGTTGCCCCCTGAACTTTTGGCGGAGTTTCACTTTACCCCCCAAACTCTGAAATTAGACATTTACCCCCCTAAACTTTAATATTGCATTCTTGTTGCCCCTTCCGTCAGTTTGGGTTAACGAAGCTGAACGGGAGTTGACGGAAGGGTTAGGTTTTGGCGGGAAATCCACCGCCAAAACTGTCCCTTGTACCGACCAACTCTCTTTTATTCCTTAAAAACTCATTTTTCTCCATTTCTTTGCCCTCTAACTCTTCTTCTCCAACTCTTTCCTCCAAAGCTCTCTCTTCTTCTCCTCCAACTTCTTCAAAACTCTCATTTTCTTATAAACTACGCCATGGATGCCTCACAATTCGTGATCCCGAGATTTTTTGCGGTGAATCTGCACAAATTAAGACATCTTGGATTGATTCAAATCCAAGGAGGCGGTTTCTGGGATGCAAAAACTATGAGGTAGGCAGGCTGTTGTATTACTCTAATATGTTTTGTTTTTTTAATTTTTCGATTTGCTTATTTTGTTTTTTTTTTCTTGTATAGGATGTGTTGAATTTTTTCTATCTATTTTATTGTAGGTAGTGGGTGCATGTGGATTTTTTCAGTGGTTTGACCCTCCAGTTGGTGATCGAGCTGAAGTAATTATTACTAGACTGCTTAGGAAGAGCAGCAAGATGGAAGATGAGTTAAAGCAAGTTAAAAAGAGAAGGATTTGTCTTTGGTTTTTTCTTGTATTATCCTGGATCTTAATATGGATCCTATTTTGTAGTTTGATGTCTACAGAAGGTTGTAAAGGCAATTAAAAATATGGATCCTGTTTTGATGTGTAAAGAAGGTTGTGAAGGCCATTAAATATATGGGCCCTGTTTTGTTGTGTCTGCAGTAATCCCTCTGTCAAGGCCTAGCTGTGCCAAATTGTAGCCAAGTGTATCTCGTAAATGAATGAAGCGGTAGTATACTACCTTGTTCTCTGAAAAAAAAAATTGTGTGCATAATGTCCAAACATAGTATGCTACTTTGTACAAAGGATTGCAAAATTGCTTCTTCATAATCGCACATGTAATGTAATTTATACATACACACAATAACTCAAAAAACATACAGTCAAAAATTGTTCCTTTAGAATCACATAATGTAATTCATACATAGACACAAAATATCGGAAAGATGCAAAGTCACTACATCTCAAAATCACACAATATAAATCAATAGCCAAAAGTTACCATTCTTCGTACCAAAAAAGAGTCATTTATCTCAGTTTTAGTGCAACATCCAAAATTACATTTCAGCTCTAAACAAAAAGGTAAGATGTTAGTGCAACATCCAAAGTTACATTTCAGCTATAAATAAAAAAGAGTCAATTATCTCATTTTTAGTATTCTTTGTAAAAGGATTGCAAAATAGCAACCTGTTCAGCAGCTTGTCTTCCATTCAGCAGCTTATCTATTCAGCAGCTTGTCTATTCAGCAGCTTGCCTTTTCCTTTGCACTTCTTACTTTGCAGGAGGTGTTGTAGTCTAGTTGTTGGTCCTCTACTGGGTGCCTGTGATTGGCATCTTCTAATGAAGTCTGACTTTGGAATAGGAGGTGGATTTGGTTGAGTTGCAACTTGAGTTTGTGTAGTTCCCTCCATTGGTGCAAAAAAATAATGAAACATCATCAATTACTAGCAAATAACCTTGATGAAAAAGAAAACTAACCAATTAAAAACAATATATATTGATTAATCTTACATCTGGCATCCATCTAACAATGAAATGTGACCTCATATTTTATGCGGGTGTGGGTGTTGGCGTAGCCTCATTAGTGGTCTCGAACTCTGCTCTATTCCTCCTAACCTGCATAATTGTTAGTTACATTAGTACTTTGGACTATAAGTTGTCTTTAGCAAAATGAGGGATTGATCATTGTACTCACAGGTAGTTTTGGTACTAATGGTCTCACACTTGCCCTAGATCTTCTGTTGCAAGTAGCTTTATTGTGACCTTTTTCCCTACATTTTGTGCAAGTCATCCTGACCCCATGCCTTCCTAACTTGTTCGAAGTTTGCAACTCACTAGCCGACTTTTTTCTTGCCATCTTAGGCCTTCCTGGCCTCTTTTTATTGTCAGGTTGCCCTGTCTTTGTCTACATGTCTTGGCCATTAATGGGTTTTATAAGATGCTCATAACATTTCTTATATGTTTCTATGCTGTAGCAATCATGCACTTAGTCTTTTGGTCTCAAATTCTCATGTAGCATGGCTGATATAGCATGTGGATAAGGGAGTCCTGTCAAATCCCACCTCCTACAGCTACAGGTCTTTTGGATTAGATCCACTACAAATTGCCCATGACTTGAACCAAACTTGAAATTTTCTAGATCCTGCAGGTTGAGGCCAGCAAACAGCTGATTGCTCTTTCAACTTCTCAAACTTTTTTATAATCTTTGGACAAATGCTTCCATTGTACTTCTCAGCAACCTCCATCTTCATATATAGTTTATTCATCAATTTGCATCTAATAGCTTCCAGCATGGACAATATAGGCTTCGCTCTAGTTTCTAAAATATATCTATTGAAACATTCACACATGTTATTAAGTAGCATATCACATTTAGGAAATTCACGAAAATGAGACCTTGACCATTGCTGTGGAGGCTTGTCAGCTAACCACTCATATGCTACAGCATCAGTTTCTTTAATTAGGCCGATCCAGTGCTCAAATTTAGCTACATAACTAGCTCTTGCAGCTGCCCACAAATAATCTTTCAAAAGCTTCCCTTTGTAAGAGTTCTGGAAATTGGAGTATAGGTGTCGCACACAAAATCTGTGCTCAGCATCTGGAACAAGATCCTCCAAAGCTTCAATAAGGCCCTGTGGATTGCAAAATCAATATGCCAAAATTTAAATGTTAACCAAATACAAAATAACATGAGACTATAAATAATATTGCCCTATTACCTTTTGTTTGTCACTCATAAATGTCCAAGCTGCAGAATTCTGTATCTGCAAATCCTGTAGCAAATGGCTTAAAAACCATGGCCAAGATGCTGTTGATTCAACATCCACAACTGCATAGGCTATCGGAAATATACAATCATTTGCATCTACCCCTACTGGAGCAAGTAGTTGTCCTCCATGTTGCGCCTTCAAAAAACATCCATCCAAACTGATTATAGGTCTGCACCCAGCCAAAAATCCTCTCTTGCATGCATCTAAGCAAACATACAACATCTTAAATTGAAGATTGTCACATTTAATCAAAAAAGTTGAGCCAGGATTACTTTTCTTGACCTCTGTAGCATAATCTCATAAATTAGTATATTGTTCTGCTTCACTACCCTCAATCAATTGCAGGGCCTTTCTTTTTGCCCTATACAACTTTGTCCGAGATACACTTACATGATATCTGCTGTCACACATTCTCCAAATGCTGTCAATGGCCACTTAGGATTATTCCTAAATCTGTCTATATATTTTTTTGCAAGCCATGAAGAAGTTACAAATTTGTTTTTGAAGTTCTTAAAACATTTGTGCTCGGAGTCATATCTCTTGACTTGTACAGTTTTCTTATCAGTAATCCATGAAGCATAAATAAGCCATGGACATCCCTCCTTACAAACTGCTCTAACTTTGTCTTTTTCATTCTTCACCAGCTTAATATTGTATCTATTCTTGATGCTATACTCCCTTATAGCCTGCCTGAATTCTTTCATGGAAGCAAAGAGCATCCCAATCCCAAATTGTGGATTTTGCATATCAGTTTCAGCTCTAAACTCAGGATACCTTCTTCGCATCACAAGATCATCTTCAGAACTATCATCCAAACTATGTAATTCATCTGACAGTTCATAATCAGTGTCAGAGTTGCTATCTTTAGGAACATCATCAATTGTTGTTGATGTTTTAGTTCCTACACCCACTTCTACATGAGTATCAACATTTTTGTCAGACAATTCATCATCATCTGTTAAGTCATAGTCACTTTCTATAAATAAACTATCACTTTCATCATCAGACCTATTAGCATGGTCCTTTTCACCATCATCCATCTCTTCATCCCTATTATCCAACTCCTCTGCAATAACATGATCATCTGGATGTTGTCGATTGCTATCATTATTCAGCTCATCCAAAATAGTTTTTGTATCAACAGTCTGTTGTTCGCTGCTACCAACATCTAACTCCTTACAAATCGTATTAGAAAGGGTTTGTTGCTCACCTTGTCTCCCATCATCATTCAATTTCTTGGGTATTGTTTGCTCAGTATCATCAAACATTCTAAACATGTCATTTAATATTGTTTGACTCGTTTCTACTGTTACAATCATGGGTTCCATGTACAATGCAACTCTCGTAGTCTTGGAAGCATGTAAAGCCATCTCACACACATCTTTATCATTGTTTAGCTTTTTGATTCCAAGATTAAGAGAGCTCCCAGGTTTGCACCAATAATAGTTAACTTGTTCTTCATCAGGGTATCCTAAGTCATCTTTTGCTTTATCTTTAATGTCTAACAATGACAGAAGATCAGGATCACAGAAATCATAGTAATCAATTTTACTACCCATGTAGAACCTATCAGGTATAAAAGCAAAGAATCCTCCATGATGTATTTCCATAGTAAAATATCCAGACCCATTAACTGCATTGCAAAAAAAAAATAATAATAAAAAAAAAACACTATGATAAGTAAAGATCGGGACCCAGTAAAGACCCACTACAGTTCTATATAATATTATACTTCTTAAGGGTAATAAAATAAACCAATTACACATCTCAAGATGAAAATAACCAATATAACAATAAAATAAGATAAAATTTGGAGGAAACATACCATATGTCGGTTTTTGGTCCTCTGAAGCTCTTCGAATCATTGTTCTAGCCATCTTCTATGGAAGACGAATCAAACCCTAACCTTCCAACAATGAGGAATGTTAAGAAACCCTAATCTTATCACTTTCTGTTGAAGAGGATGAGGGATAATGGAGAAGACGAAGATGGTGGAGAACCCTAATCTTCCGACGAAAACCCCAAGTGATCCATCATGCCTTTGGCAGAGAAGTTCTTCGGTTTCCTCCGCAGCTTCAGACAAAACCGCACTTAACCCTTCTGTCAACTCCCGTTCAGCTTCGTTAACCCAAACTGACGGAAGGGGCAACAAGAATACAATATTAAAGTTTAGGGGGGTAAATGTCTAATTTCAGAGTTTTGGGGGTAAAGTGAAACTCCGCCAAAAGTTCAGGGGGCAACAGTGCAATTTACCCCTTTTGGAAGTATTCTAGCTCAACTCTCTCTCTCTCTCTCTCTATATATATATATAGACATAGGCTGGAATACTATCAATAGCACCAAGAATTTGGTGCTATTAGGTTTTCGGCCCTTAGATTAAAAAATGTACGGTTAGGATGATGTGGGCCCCGTAGGGTTGAGTGAGTTGTTAGTTTAATAGTATAATCTAACGGGTGAAAATAGTGAAAGGGTTAAATCTAACGGCGGAAAACTTGATAGCACCAAATGCATGGTGCTATCGATAGTATCCCAGCCGGACTCTCTCTCTCTCTCTCTCTCTCTATATATATATATATAGAGCTAGTCTTCTATACTATCTATAGTACCAGGGCTTCAGTACTATAGTCTCGTTTTGTCACGCCCGCGCCCCGAGACCGCTACCAATTTGGTCCGGTTCGGGCGCGGCGAACGGACGCCGAATGGACAACACCTCCCCTGTCCGCCCAAGGCTCAAACGACGAGATCATGTACACAAGTTTTCAGGAAATACACTTGATTACATACATGATCAAACAACGATAACGAAGCACAAACAGTGCTTATCAACCAAGAGCAAGCATCACAAGTAAGGCATACAGGTGAACGAAAGAGAGATACTTAACTATTGAACTCCTTTAAACCTTGATACATTTATTACAATTTGTATTCTTTCAAAACATGTATTTATATACAACTCTCTCAAAAACCTCACCCTATACATCATCTACTCTCAAATATAAAACATAGGGTGGAGCTAAAATGCAAAGGAAGTAAAGCTAGCTATGGATACCCCTAGGGTGCTATGCCCTTGCCACGATCCTCTCGCTCGCCGGGGATACTCGAACTCGGACCTGTAGAGAGTGGGGTGAGAACTATCTTCCATAGTTCCCAGTGGGTTCGGCCGCCGACTCCGCCGATCTCCCCACTAGGTCTAAGCAGGCACGGATAGATATGCAAATAGGTAGATATATGAAATTAAAAGCATTGACGGTAATAAGCCGATATGACATCAAGATCTAACTATGCCTCAATCCGGTATCATGCATGCATGCACATCATAGTGAAACCTATAGCTATCATAATACTATGCTTGACAACAAGGGATATTTATTACTTTACCCAATCATTCAATAACTCATTGTTTTTAGTCTCACGTTCGTAAGCCTCATAGGGGAGTAGCCTCACAGAACTATCCCCCGAGAACGCCTGCGGATAGCTCTGAGACCGTCCGGACAGCTATTTTGTCACGCCCGGGTACCAGCGGAAGCATATCAGGTACGTGAACAGACCCGCCATACACCTGCAGTATATAAGGCATCTACAAGAAACAAGTCGATAGGAGGAAAACATAGAAAATCCTATCCTGATATCAGAGCGAAGTATAAGTCAACAATACGGTCAACAAAAGAACAGAGAGTAACCAATCCAAAAATTCCACATCATGAAGAAGTATAAAAACTATACGTTCAGGTTCCAAAACTCATATACATCATAGGGTACACAAAACGTCTGTACAATGGTAGTCTCTCTATACACTAGACATCATCCTCGGCCGTAGCCCGAGCAGCAAGGTGATCGACTAGCAAGCTCCTAGCAATGTCTAGCTAGACGCGACTCCCTTGCCACGATCCCTAGCCTCTCCTGTAGATGGCTCTGTAAAAACAACCATAAAAATGGCGTGAGAACTATTAACAATAGTTCCCAGTGGGTAAGCCGCCAGCCTCGGCGAATTACACCACTAGGCTCATGATGTACTAAGTGAAAGTAAAAGCGATAATTGCATGATATATATATGCAATGCTAACAGGTAATAGGCATGTAATCAACATGTAATCATGATTTCTGCAGTAATGAATCAACTGAATAATAGAAGCATAGCAACTACTATAAACACGAACATAAACCTGGATGTGTAAGTAAATACTCTACACTATAACTGATAATCATTCATTACTATCATTGTCATTTAGTACTTTCATTTCATTCATAAGGACCTACTCAAGGTAGTCCAGCTTGCGCTGCGCCTAATGGCCTCGTGGTAGTACACACTCCCCACGGCAATCCACTTCGGCACCCAATCCCGCACGGGCGAGCAACTGTCGCGTAGGCCAACTCCGGAGTGCCGGCTTGTAGGGAGC
>NC_033621.1:19424858-19435877 GCF_001540865.1 Ananas comosus
GACAGGAGCAACACTGGGCTTACAATTATGCATTTCAAAATTTTCCAAAACTTTCTTTATGTAGGCCTTTTGAGATAGACCGAGTAAACCTTTATGTCTATCCCTTCTTATTTCAATACCAAGAACATATGATGCCTCACCTAAGTCTTTCATTTTAAAATTTTGAAAAAGAAATTCTTTAGTGTTATGCAATAGCCCAAAATCATTACTGGCAAGCAAAATATCATCAACATAAAGGACTAAGAAAATTATTTTACTCCCACTGACCTTTAGATAAACACATTGATCAACAATATTTTCCTTAAAATCAAAGGTTAAAATAGTTTGTTTAAATTTTAAATACCATTGTCGGGAGGCCTGCTTTAGTCCATATATTGATTTCTTTAATTTGCATACCAAATGCTCCTTTCCCTTTTGCGAGAATCCTTCAGGTTGATTCATATACACCTCTTCATAGAGATCCCCATTTAAAAAAGCAGTTTTGACATCCATCTGATGTAGCTCGAGATCAAAATGAGCAACCAGAGCCATAATAATACGGAAAGATTCCTTTCTAGATACTGGAGAGAAAGTCTCTTTATAGTCAATGCCTTCTTTCTGAGTAAACCCTTTTGCCACAAGACGGGCCTTGTATCTCTCTATGTTACCTTTGGAGTCCCATTTGATTTTATAAACCCATTTGCATCCTACAGGTTTAACTCCAATAGGTAACTCAACAAGATCCCATACCTTATTGTGGTTCATGGATTCAATCTCATCCTTCATGGCATTGTACCATTCCGTAGAATTATTACTATTTATGGCTTCGGAAAAACTAAGAGGATCATCTAAACTCTGACCATTCTCATAAAGATAGACAATATAATCACTGGATATAGCCGGTCTTCTCTGTCTTGAGGATCTTCTTAAATCTATCTGATTATCCACATGTATATCTTGATGTGGATTATTCACTTGTACATCTTGATGTGAATTATCCACTTGTACATCTTGATGTGAATTATCAATGATAGGTTCACAATTATTTTGTGGTTCCAAAACAACTTGTTGTTCTACTGGAATAGGAACCAACAAATCGTGAGAGACAACAGTGGGTCTGTCATGTACAGAATCCGAATGCTCCTGAATTTCCTCAAATTCAATGAATCGAGGTTCAGAGCTCCCACTAATTGTACCATCCTCAATAAACCGTGCTGTTTTAGTTTCTGCAATCTTTATAGGAAGTGATGGACAGTAAAACTTATACCCTTTGGACCTTTCTGAATAACCAATAAAATATCCTGATATGGTTCGAGGATCCAGTTTCTTTATTTGTGGATCATACAATTTGGCCTCAGCTTGACAACCCCATGTATGAAAATGTCTTAAACTGGGTTTCCTACCTGTCCAAAGCTCAAAAGGAGTCTTAGTGACAGCCTTAGTAGGAACCCGATTAAGAATATATAGGGCAGTTTTGAGTGCCTCACTCCACAATGATATAGGAAGGGTAGAATTACTGATCATACTCCTGAGCATATCAATTAATGTGCGGTTTCTTCTTTCAGCAACACCATTCTGATCAGGTGTCCCTGGCATGGTGTACTGTGGAACAATTCCGCACTGCTCCAGAAACTTAGCAAAAGGCCCAGGGATTTGGCCTTTATCTGTTTGTCTACCAAAATATTCACCACCCCTATCTGATCTGACTACTTTTATCCTTTTCTCGAGTTGATTCTCTACTTCAGCCTTATATGCTTTAAAGGCATCTAATGCTTCAGATTTTTCTTTAAGTAAGTAGAGATAGCCATATCGAGAGTAGTCATCAGTAAACGTGATAAAATATTTATGGCCAGTAATTGAAATAGGAAGAGGTCCGCATATATCGGTATGAATCAACTCTAATGTTCCATCACATCTTTTAGCACCTTTAGAGGAAGTTTTGGTCTGCTTTCCCTTTATGCAGTCCACACATATTCCAAAGTCAGAGAAGTCCAAATCATCTAAAATGCCTTCTCTAATTAACCTTTGGATTCTCTGTTTCGAGATGTGTCCTAACCTCTTATGCCATAACATGGATGACCTTTCATTATTAATGCCACGTTTTGATCCAACATTTCCGTGCATGGTAAGAAGGATTTCACTAAATGAATCATCTAAAAATACTTTATATAGATTATTTTCCAAAACACCAGAGCCAACTATCTGAGATTTATAAGATAAAGAAAAATTTTTATTATTAAAACTGAAACTATATCCCAATCCAACAAGTTTCGAAATAGAAATTAAATTCTTAGAAAAATTTGGAACATAAAAAGTATCAACTAAATCCAAAATGTGACCAGTAGAAAGAACTAATCTAAATGTTCCTACAAATTCTACTTTAGTTGGATTTCCTTCAGCTGTATAGATAGTCGCTTCATCTTTACTGGGTTTTCTCCGATTCTGAAATCCCTGCACGGAATTCGCCACGTGACATGTGGCACCAGAGTCAATCCACCAAGTATTAGACGGAACTGAAACTAAATGCAACTCATGCATCAAAACCAGAAATTTACCTTTCTTCTGGAGCCATTTCTGATATTTTTGACAGTCCTTCTTTATATGACCCTTTTTCTTACAAAAGAAGCATTTGGGAATCGACTTACTTGATTGGTCTTGTGAACCAGATGGAGTTTCCTTATTCTTTCTTCTTGAGTCATTCTTGCCCTTGCCATTCTTTGCACGCTTTATTTATCCCTTTTGAGAAACAAAGTTGACTGCATTTTGTTTCTCTTGTATTAATCTGCCTTCCTCTTGCACATACATGGTCAGCAGTTCATTAATTGACCATTTATCTTTATGTGTATTATAAGAGATCTGAAATGGTCCGTATTCAGATGGCAAAGAATTCAAAATAAAGTGCACTAAGAATGAATCAGAGATGGTTACTTCAAGTGCGGTGAGTTGCGCTGCAATATCTCGCATTTCCATAATATGCTCGCGAATCGAGCCATTTCCGGAGTACTTCATGGAAAACAATTTATTCATTAAGGTGCTCGCCAAGGCTTTATCGGAGCTAACAAATTGCTCCTCAATGACCTTTAGATAGTCTTTGGCTTTATCACATTCTGGGATTGATCCCCTTATGCCTTTTGATACCCTTGACTTTATGAGTATCAAACTTAAGCGGTTGGATCGCTCCCACTTTTCCTGCGCGAATTCCTGTTGTGGACTCATTGGCCCCACTACCTTAAGCGGTTGTTCAGCGCGCAGAGCCAAATCTAAATCCATATAGCCCAAAATGAACATAATCTATTCTTTCCACTCCGAATAATTAGAACCATTAAGTATAGGAACAGATTCACCAATAGGAACAGAAAATGGAGTCATAGCTGAAAAATAAAATGCATGTTTTATCAATAAAATACCACATCAAAATTACCACACCAAAATTAGAGAAATACACTTTATATGATATCACAACCCCTCCTTTGGGAGCAGAGTTATGAGCATAAGTATTTTTCGTTCTTTATGCATATACTTTATATGACATCACAACCCCTCCTTTGGGAGCAGAGTTATGAGCATAAATATGCAATCTCTTTATCAGAGATTAATTTAAACTTTCTGTAGGTCGTGATAATTTCAAATTTCCCATATAGAAAAATTGTTAGCTTTGGCCAGGCAAATTTCTCCAAACGAGTTATAAGAAAATTACCATCCTACACCACCCATGTACCTTCATGTCTAGACCTCCTTTGGGAGCAGACTAAACATAATATCAAGGTGCAATTTTCGCATGCACTTCTTTAAAGCAATTAATTTATCTTTTCTTCCGGTCGGGGCCGCTTTGGCCTGCACCCGAACAGTTGAAACAATAAATTAATCTGACTTAGTGCTGCATGATTAACATGAAAATTATTTTGGAAGCACTGCTTTAAAGTAAATTAAATTATTATTTCTTTTAATTAGGGCCGCTTTGGCTTGCACCTAATTAATCGAAATAATAAATTAATTCAACTTAGCGCCAAATATTAAATAATCGAAAACAAATATGATTATATAATTTTTCATGTTTATCCGGTCAAAATAAGAATATAGATGCGATAATTTAAAACATAAAATCGCAACCAAATTTAAACTTTATATATTCTAATTTGACCACAAAAAACAAGATAAATTTATGATAAATTAATATTGTATGCAAAATTTAATCCTTATATGTGAACGAAATCTATATGCTCACAACACTTTAATAAGTCCCAGGATCACATTTTGACGAATACAAAATCGGATGAATTAAAGGTTAAACATATTTAAAACGGACCCTTAATAAGTTATAATTTGCAGAGAAGTCCAACAATGCTTTGAGATCCGATTATGAAACCAAAAGAAAAATTGAATTGCACGGACACGATCGACTCCCTTAGAACTCGTCTAATTAATTAATTAAAAAAAAAACTTTCAAAAACAGGTTCTTTGCCAGAACCGGTCAATATTTTATCTGTAACTCCAATAGAAACCGTGAAAATAGGGCCGATCCTTATAAAAAAAAATAATTAATTAATGGAGTACAACCAGATCCAGGCTAGACTACAACTAATTAATCACTTTCTTGGTCTTGTATGTGACGGTCGGGTTCACAAACAGCAACAATCAATCTTCATGTGCTCTAAGACCACCACATACAAAAAACAAAGCGATACTCATCCCGTACCCTCTAATTGATAATTAGTTGTAGCCCGTTTAAACGAGATTCGAATGGGAGATCATAATCTAACATGCAGATTCAAATTTATAAAACCCTTTTACCGTATTACATAAAATTCGAAATTCATCATAATGTTTGATCCTGATACTTATTACATACAATATTTAATTTATCAATTCTCGCTCTGATACCAATTGATGGAATCTCAAGGTATGTAAAATAAATAAAAATAAATACATACCAAATCCAGGATCAAAAATAAAAATACGATAACTCACAGAGCGCCATAGAGAAGAGATTATTGAGTAATCTTGCGGAAGCTGGAAGTCCGGCTACGATCTGAAAGTCTCGAACCGAACTTGGGTGATTTGGTTTCTCCCCCTATCTCAGGCACTCTGCCGTATGGTGTGGAACCGATGGTAATTCTTCACCAGAATGCGTCTGAGAAGGTGGCAGGACTAATATCCCTTTATATAGAGTCCAGATCGACTTCCCATCAAAGTCTGATTAGGATTCTATTTAAACTTCAAATAGATGGGATAGGGATAAAACATACCATATCAAGTAGTTCTATATCTGTTAGGATTGACCTTTATCTATAGCAAATCCTAAATTAAATATGATTAATTGGGCCACAAAATATGGAAAATCCTAACAAGTAATGCTAATTTACATATGGCATTAGAAACTGTTCCACTATCATGGCACGATCATTATAATCACAAAGCATGTCATTGTTCTATACTTTATAATCAATAAAGTCATAAGAATGTCACTGTTCTCTAGTTTCTAGGAACATGATAACTTATCTATTAGTCATTCAACTGAATTAATCATGAACATAAAGACTTGTATGCATGAATGTTTTCTACTTTATAGAGATCTCAATTCCATTATGTATCGACACTATAGTATAGTGACTAATCTCAAGTCCTATATCAACCACAAAAGCACACAACTATACCAATTCTAGAGTGACATATAGAACATAGGGGAGCTTCACTTGCTCTGGTTAGGTCAAACCCACCTATTACTAAGCTCAAAGCAGCCCAAAAGAATTCCAAGATTGAGCTCAACTAGGCCTCGACCCTGCTGAACACGAAACATAAAAACCACGTCACAAAGATCACTAAAAGTCCAATTTCGGCGAGATACTCAATTATACTAAATTGCAACTTAAATCCCTATTTTGGGTCACGTTAGATACCTCAAGTTAAGTCTCCAAAAGCTCTCACCAATCAACTGAAAATGATCCAAGGGTCGATCGCAACCCTACTGTGAGCAAACATTAAACGGCGTCACAACGCTCATAAACTAGTTTCTATAGCCGAAACCATGCGAATTCAGTTTTCTAACTGATTTTCAGCTTACCTCTGGTTGGAACACTCTGTAAACAAGCTCCCGAGGTCACCAATTTAGTTCAACTTGGTTCAAAACCCTGTTGCGAAGACACAAGTTCCAAACTGCATCAATAACTCAATTAACTTCGTATAGTTCCGTATAGTTCCGAATTAGCTTCATAAATAATTAGTCCAGCTTTAAAGCAATTTTTACTGAGCTAGAGTGGTTAATTCACAGTCAAAATAACTCCTCTTTATTGCTGAAAATATCCTCGAATTCAGTTGGAAGCAGTGAAACCAAAACACATCAAATTCCAATGCTAAATCACAAACTAGAGAGAAAATTGAGCTAATTCCTTTCGAAAGCTGAGATTCAGCTTCTCTGGTACTAACCTCACAGAAAACTCAGAGAAAAGTCCTCCTCCCCACGTGCTGCAAGCGTCCCTTGAGTACCAAAGTAGCGAGCGTCGGCCGGAGCGCGAAATCGACTCGAATCGGCGGCTTTTACGTAGAGAGAGAAAAACCCTAGAGAGAGAGAAAGAAGGTGAAAGAAGCTTTCTCTGAGCCTAGCAACCTCCATTGAGCCTCCAGAGTCGTGCTGGATTCAAATAGATGAGAACAAGAGGTGAAATTACCAAATTAGCCCTGCTGCCACTTTCTGCCATTGTGTATCGGTACACATTGATGGCTGTACCGGTACACAATGCAGAAAACCCTGATTTTCGCCAGAGCAATGCACTTTCATGCTTTTACCCTTCCAAACCACCTCTAACATGACCAAAAACTTGTCTAAGCCCTTTAGAAGCTATAGGGCTATTCCATTTTGCAATCCCACACTCGAACTTCGCAAATTGCTAAAGTTCAGTGTACTACATATTTAGACTGCCCCTATAGTGACAAATACTCCGGAGTGTACAACTTGAGGGGAGCGACCCCTACAAGCGCAGACAGGCTGTGTGAACACGATCCAATCTCTCGGAATTGGAATTATCCTATCAACTAAGAATAACATCATCATAATATCCAAGCAAATCTCATACTCATTAATTTAGTGTTTCCAATGACACTAAGGATTTCATTCCTACTCATCATAGGTGAACATTAACTAGATGCCACTCGTCATAAGTTAACATTATCTAGATGCCACTCGTCAAAGTTCAAGTGTTCTCGATGCACTATTGTACATTATCACTAGGTTATCCTTTACCTAGGTTCCAACTCGTTATATCGCATCACATATAGGGCGTTAAGCTAGACTGTGATGTTCTCATGCATACTAGAATCAAGAACTAAATTCAATTAGTTATACTACCACTAGCATGCAACTGTAAGCAACAATAATCATTATCTAGCACCTCTATGTATCATGCTTAATATGCAATTAGGTCAACAATAACTCAGACATAAAGAGCAGTTCGACTGCTTCGGGATGGCACCCCCCACCTTTTGGTGGTGCCGCGAGGGTTGGGAAAACTTGACTTCGCGATCCTTAGTCGTCGCCTCGACTCCTCGGGCCAATACGAACCCTCGAGCGCTTGTTTCAGCGATATCTTCGCACTCGCTCGTCGTATCGACGAACCGTCTTCGCCCACGCGTTTGAAGACCTAGCAATTAGGTTTACGACCCATCAAAATAAATCAAAACCCTAGATTTCCAAACCCCAAATCCGTGCCCTAGGTTGGCAACAAAGAAGAAATCCATGGTTCAAGCTTCAAATCCAAGCTAGAACCATCTACTTAACTCCAATAGTTCCATTCGAACCGTTTCCAAAGCACAAAACCTTAACTCAAGAAATCCACCATTGTTGGGTTTTGAGCTTACCTCTAAAAGCTTCTCCGAGCTTGAGGGAGAGAAGGAAGAAGGTGATCTCCAAGCTCTTTGCCTTCTTCTTTCTCTTCTTCTCCTTCTTCTTCTTCTTCTCCTTCTTCTTCTTCTTCTTTCTAGAGAGAGAGAGTGAGAGAATGAGAGTGTAGGAGAGGAAAATGAGAGGGTGAGTGAGAGGAGTGGTCCTCCAAGCCCTCATATAGGCGTTTTTGCAATTAAGACCCTCAACTTTCCATTTTACAAAACAGCCCTCACTGGGCATTTTCGCAGTGAGGGACCGGTCCCAAGTCGGGGAGACCGGTCCCCGAGAGCCTCCCACTCAGGCAGAGAGAATTTCGCGTTCGGGAACTGGTCTCAGCCTGAGAGACCGGTCCCCGGGAGACCGGTCCTTGCCTGAGAGACTGGTTCCCGAGAGTTGAATTTTCGGGACTTAGCCAAATTTTGGCTTCTCTCGCTTCTACGCACTGGAAGACCGGTCCCACTGAGCCAGGGGACCAGTTGCATAAGCAACTCCAGCAACCCATAGCCTCGGGGACCGATCTCTCCTTACCAGGGACCGGTCCCCGAGAGCAAATTTTGTCTAGTGCAGATTTTGCACTGATGCTCTCGCGGACTCTTCCTTAATGCACTTTATGCATTTTAATCACCTTCGGACTTTCCGAAGCCTACACACTCGACAATTGGTCGATTCTAAACGAAGTCTAATCCTCGAATTTCGAGAATTCACTTCCTCACACGTTTTCGATCTTATGATGTTAAAATCACGATCCACACCGTTAAAACTGATCTAGCGTATTTAAAGTTTTTAGAAATAAAATTTTATATTTTTTCGACATAGTTTACTTTATGATCAAACCATTTCAAATTTGTTAATTTTCAATGGCTACTATGACGAGTTTGGAGTTTAACGGTGTAGAAGAATCTAAATTTCTTCAAATTTTGATAGAAACTACTTTAAACTATCCATATTAAGGTTAATATTCTTGATCTTGAATTTAAAAGTCATATACTCAAATTTTAAAGATTATTTAATTTTCACCGTCCATTTTGACATAATTTATTTACTAAGTAAACGATGTCGAAAGGATCATTAATTTGAACACCTTAAGATCGAAAACAAGGCTATAGTACCGGAGCTCCGGTACTATAGCCTTGATTTCGATCTTAGAGTGTTCAAATTAACGATCCATACCGTTAAATATGATCTAGGTTATATGAAGTTTTTAGAAATAAAATTTTAGCTTTTTTCAACATCGTTTACTTAGTAAATAAATTATGTCAAAATGGACGGTGGAAATTGAATAATCTTTACAATTTGAGTATAGGACTTTTAAATTCAAGATCAAGAATATTAACCTTAATCTAGATAGTTTAAAGTATTTTTTATCAAAATTTGAAGAAATTTGGATTCTTTTACACCGTTAAACTCCAAACTCGCCATAGTAGCCATTGAAAATTGTCAATTTTGAAATAGTTTGATCATAAAGTAAACTATGTTGAAAAAATATAAAATTTTATTTCTAAAAAGTTTAAATACCCGAGATCAGTTTTAACGGTGTGGATCGTTGATTTAAACACCCTAAAATCGAAAATGAGACTAAAGTACCGGAGCCCTGGTACTATAGATAGTATAGGAGACTAGCTCACATATATATATATATATATATATATATTATTGTTCTCATTTATAAACACTTCAAAACAACTATGGACGTAGTGACCAAATTTACTATAATAGCATACCTCCAAAAACCAATTAAAAACAAAAAGTATCTTACCTTGTATGGATAAAGAAAGCACATGAAAATTTGGAGATGACAGCGTTGTCCATCAAAAATGTTAATATATGCCAGTTTAGATGAATGTCAAGAAAATCAGAATAAAATTAGTAAAGATCAAAGAGTAGAACGTGACAGCATTGCGAGGAACAGGGAAGGAATTAAAGAAAGAGACCTTAATTAGTATTTCATCAAATAGTTGATAGGCACAATTGAAAGTAGAACCAATTTGGATCTTTCATTACTCTGCTTGGTAAAGAGGGAGACTATAGGGAGAGGGAGCCATAGAGACCTCGAAGTAAGGATGTCAATGGGTATGGATACCCGAAATTTTATCCGAACCCGAATCTGAATAAAATGGATATATCCGATGCTAAATAGATGTGGATTTGGATATAGATATCAAAAATAGGAACACGACGGATATGGTGTAGTGTTCCGGAGCTTTGCATTGGATTGGCTGCAGTACTAGTGACTGGTCGACACATCTGGAGAGTATCGGACTAAGTCGGAGTCGTTTCTGCACGAAATGAATGCAGAAATAGACTAGGCGCACTCAAATAAGAAAAACTGGAGTTTTGCCAGTTTCAGGCGCCCAGAATTGGATTTGGGTCGCCCAAAACTTGAGTGCTGGTCTGAGCAGAACTGGAAGCCAATTCGGATCCTGGTTTCGGGCGCCCAGAAGTAGGTCCGAAAATTTACATCGTGAATATCGATTGTGTTGACACGTATAAGGTGGTAGGTGAGGTCCGTCGGATCACGTTATGGGCACAGCACATCGCAAGCGAAGGAACCGAAGTGGGAGCTTTGTGTAGTCTAGAGGATTCGGACGTCTAGAACATGGTTTCGGGCGCCCAAAAGTCCTATTTTCTGCAGGAACAACAGGTTTACAGCTCTTGTTCTTGAGGCTTATTTCACTCTTTCACCTCACTATAAATAGGTGGTGTTCGTCCCCTATGAACCATTTTTACCTCTTCTTCACAGAGAAGGCCAAATTTACATTGCAACCCCTCAAATTACTCCAAAATTTTCCAATTTGCATGCTTTCCACCTTGAAGACTGCAGTTTCAGCAGAATTTCAGCAGCGACCTTCGGCGTTTTGGCCCGTATGCAATGTAGGAAGCTCCGTTTGCCACAAAATTTGGTTTGCTGGTTAGAAAACTTCCTGAAGATTTCGTGGAGCCCATTTTGATGACATTTAATTGAGGTTAGCATTGTCAAATGCATGTTTTTCTGAGCTACTGTGATGTTTGAGCTGAAATTGAGAGTTTTTGGGTTTTTTGATGCAATCTTTGGAGGATGTTGGATTTTGGACCAGAGGGTGATACTCTATCATAGTTCACAGGTTTTGGAACCTTACTTCACCAGATTTGAAGATTGGAAGGTGAAGTTGACATTGAGATTGAAG